>NW_012154729.1:3615217-3616928 GCF_000956105.1 Propithecus coquereli
CCCTGGCACTCTAGCCTGGGCAAAAGAGTGAGACTCTGTCTCAAAAAAAAAAAAAAATAAGTAAAGTCGGAAAGACATTGCATAGTACAATTTATAAACTTAAAAAAAAATCCTACCATTAGAAAGAATCAGTGAGCTCTTATAGTTCTCAGCTGAATTTTTAAATTTAGTGCTTTCCCACTGGGGCAGTATTGGCAATGTTTATGGAATAATAATTTGTTATACAGGACTGTCTCGTGCATTGCTGAATGTTAACCCATTCCTAGCTCCCACGTACAAAATAACACTAGCAGTGAGATAACCAAAACATCGGCATATTTAAAAATGTTCTGATAACAGATAATTCCAGTATTATTTGAACTATTCTAGGTCATAGAAAATGAAGAAACTATCACTTAATTGAATCTAGCTTTACTGTTTCACTAAATCGTGATAAGATAGTAGAAAAAGAAAACACTAGTACAATCTCACTTAAAAATTGGCCCATATTATCAGATAGAAAGATTTCACACTATTAAACTGTCTGTATTAATATCTATTTATATATCTATATATTTTTCAATGCAGCATCAATTAGAGTTCCAAAATGACATTTAAAAAATTTTGACTATAATGATTGTATATTTTTATGAAAGGATAAATACCTAAGAACAGTAGAGAAAAGAATTTTAAAGAAAGAGTAAAAGAAGAGAGAATTGCTTTACCAGATGTCAGAGTATATTATAAAGAGAATATGATATTAATTTAGAGATAGAAAATTAGATCTTTGGCACATGCAGAAAATCCAGAATATTAGATATAGTCAGCCTACAGTCTCCATAGGTTCTGCATCCACAGATTCTTCAGTCAACCACGGATCAGAAATATTCCAACCTTCCCTCCAAAATAACAATACAACAATAAAAATACAAATTTTAAAAACTATACAGTATAATAGTTTACATGAATTAATACAATTTTCATTGTATTAAGTATGATATGTAATCTAGAGATGATTTAAGGTATACAGGAGAATGCAAGTAGGTTATATGTAAATACTGTGCTATTTTATATAAGGGACTTGAGCATCCACAGATTTTGGTATTCGTGACAGGCCCTGGAATCAATGTCCCATAGACACAAGGAATAACTATACTAGCATATGAGGATTTAATACATAAAACGGGAAGCATTTCACTTCACTGGGTAAAAAAATGGATATTTAATAAATTATCCTGGTGATACATCTGGAAAAAAGTTGTTTGGACTACCATCTTGCACCATATAACAAAACAAATTTTATGTGCATTAAAGATATAAACATAAAAACATTAAACAAAAATATTTCAAGAAAATCGAGGAGACTGTGTATTATTCAAAATGGAAACATGTACTATAAAAGATAGGATAGACATATTTGACTAGGTAAAAATCTAGATACTTTTGATGGCAAACATTATCCTAAACAAAGCCAATAAACAAATAATAAATTTGAAAAAAATTGCAAAACAGAAGAAAAACAGTTAATACATTATGTGTAAACAAAAAGCTCCCACAAACTATTAACAAGAAGACATTTTTTCCCCATAGGAAAAGAATAGGAGAAGAGGCCGGGCACGTGGCTCACACCTGTAATTCTAGCACTCTGGGAGGCCGAGGCGGGCAGATCGTTTGAGCTCAGGAGTTCGAGACCAGCCTGAGCAAGAGCGAGACCCCGTCTCTACCAAAAATA
>NW_012154729.1:3617929-3739588 GCF_000956105.1 Propithecus coquereli
AAATATGTATACTTTATTTTATTGATTCCAAGATATATTTTTTTGCCTTATACTATCTCTGAAATTAGAATGAACCTCACAATTGATGGCATTTGATACCTCACCGTTAAGTGGCAGGGTTTTTTGCTTCCATAATGGTACACAAAATAACAGTGCCTTGAGTGGATGATATATGGTATTATACTAACATCACAGCCCTCAAAAAGTGCTTTTAACCCAGGTCTATAATGGTGCATCCAATTGAACAGTAGAACGGAGTTTTAAAAACCAGTCTTTTTCACATTTCTTTAAGTGAATTTAAAAAAAAAATGTGTGGAAGGGTAAAAAATTAATCTATTGGGACAGAGTCATCTAGTGGCCAAATAATCTAGCAGTGTATTACACTCAGATAAGTGAATTAAAGGAAGAGAGGCCACACATTAAAATCCACATGGGAGAACAGTTTAAACAAGAGTGTTTTATCGTCCCTTCGGCAACCCTTAGGCAACCAGAGCAAGACAACAAAGGATTCTTCCAATCTCCGTTGCCACCTCACTGGCAACCTCAAGCCCTGATCACCCCAATCTTCTTCCTGCTACTCCTAGAGGGAATAGCAGACAAGGAAGGCAGTGTTTCTCTGGGCTGTGAAGTAACAATACCCAGAGGAAACTGAAATTTGGCCACAGGGCTCACTAAAGTAGAACTCTTAGTTTGAATCCCAGTGCGCCCATTTAAAACACTAGGTCTATCTGATTTCACTCAGGATTTTCCAAAAGTCAGTATTTAGGAACATGCAATGTTATCTGCATCAATTTGTCATTTGTTTTAACAATAGTTCCTGACAATTAATATGTAATGAACAGAATGAATTTATTTAGAATCATTTCAATGTCCAAAACACTTCTACTCTTTTAGAATGTTTAGCTGATTCTCAGACAAGCTAAAGCCAATTTTCATACTTGTGACTCCTAAAGTCATTTTTTCCTTCTGTCAATGCCCTCCCACTGCACTGAACAAGATCTCCTAATCTAGAAAGGAAAGAGAAGAGACCCACAAAAGAATAAAGGCAAACACTTTGGTTCCAAAGGCAGTAGGTTAGAAACCACTGCTTGATTTTACTCTGTATTTTAACAGCCTTTGTTAGTTCGGGCTGCTATCAGAAATTACCACAGACTGGGTGGCTAAACCAGCAAACACTATTTCTCACAGTTCTGGGGACCAGAAATCAGGGTGCCAGTTGGTTTGCAACTGCCAACTTCTTGTATCCTCACATGGTGGAAAGCGAGCTAACTAGCTCTCTGGCTTCTTATAATGGCACTAATCCCATTAAGGAGGGCTTCACCCTCGTGACTATTTACCCCCTGAAGTCCCCACTTCCAAATACCATCACATTGGGATCAGGGTTTCAACATCTAATTTCATCTGCATCATTCCACTGCAGTCTTATCCCAGGTCTATCTAGCATTGGCTGGATACTGGAGTATATAAAATAAGCATCTGACTCAATTCCAGAACTTGGATGACTTATCATCAGGAAATAAATCAGAGAATAATCTATAGTATGAAACACTGCTAATCAATCCCTCAGTGTATGCTATTTGCAAACATACCATATGTATGAATGTCATTTCTTCCACAAATGGTGTCTCCATTCCTTCTCCCCCTAACTTCCTCGTCCATTTGTGAAATATCCAAGCTGTCCTTGGCTAACGGGGTCAGCTGGTGGCTGGTACAAGATGTTGTTCTGCCCCAAATTCTCTTCTTCATCATCCCAGCCCCTCCTCAATGGGATCATGCATATGATAGACTGGCCCATTTTCCTACTCTTCACCTATTTATAGCTCAGTTAATTTTATCTCAGCAACCATTTCTCACCAGTACATATTATCTCATTTCCTTATCCACTTTCTTCTAATGCCAATTGCTTCAGGAAAGATCGAGGGAAAGGTTGAAACATTCTATATGATTAAATTAAAACCATTTTTAGGAAAAGTAAAACTTCTCTGAACAATAAACATTTACAATTTGGAAGTTTGTAAGAGAAAAGAGGCTCAGCATTTTAAAAATATTTGTTCTGCTCCAGCCCCAATTCCCACCCCCCAAAATCTAAAATAGAAAATATAAATCACTAAAAGTGGGTCTCTAAGAAAGATTACTATCACTTGTATTGCTTCAAGTATATTCCAGGGAGAGTTGGGGGGCAGGTATCAAGTAGACAAGAAAATATTCAGTGACAGATAGTGCGAAGTCCTTTGTAAAATGACCAACCAAAGAAAGCCCAGGGCCAGCACAAGCCATGTGACAAAAAATAATTTTAAGCAGTCAATCACAAGGGAAAAAACACGTAGAGAACAAAGCTGGAGGCTCTTGAAGAAAGGTCATTTTCCTTTTGGTTTTGAGGAGCGGTAGAGAGAAAGTGAATACCTAGAATTTGCTGAGCCCTGGGCCTCCGTGTGCAGTTGTACGAGTTGTGAACTCTGCAAAGGCTTCCAATAAAGACGTTGAGTGAGGCTGAACTCAACCCGTGTTCCCTGGTGTGGGGCTACATTTGTTTGGAGAAAGGTGTAACTTTTTCTTACCTGAAGGGATGTGTCTTCCTTGGGGGGTGTGGGGAGGATCTTTTTCTAATTAGCAAGTGGCAATTTAAAAAATGGCTCCCAAATTTGTCATTACTCCTCCCACCAAAAAGTGGAGCCTAGGGTCCACCCACTTTGAATCTGAGCTTTCTACTGCTTAATCAATAGAATACAGCAAAAGGGACAAAGTGGCAGCTTCTCCTTCCTGCTATTTGGGATGTTCACTTCTGGAATCTAGCCACCATGCTGTGAGGAAGCCCAGGCAACGTGGAGAGACCTCATCCAGGTGTTCTGCCTGACAGTCCCAGCGAAAGTGCTGTCCCACAGCCAGCATCAACCAGCAAACAGGTTTTTGAAGACATCTCCAGATGAAACTCAGCTCTCGGCTCACCTACAGCTTTCTAGTCTCTCTATGTGATGTCCTAGATGTTGTAGGCCAGAGACAAGCCATCCTTGCTGGGCCCTGTCTGAATTCCTGATCCACAGAACCCATGAGCATTAAAACATGGCTGTTTCATGCCAGTGTGCGGTGGAGTTGTTGCTTATGCAGCAATGGATAACTGAAGCATCATCCATCCAGGACCTATTTCTAACTCACAGAAGGTCCTGCGTAGGCAAGTAGCAGCCCTGACTCGGGCTGTGCCAGGCCATGGTTACCAAATTGAATCCACACACTGTCATCAGCCCATTTCATAGAGCCAGCTCTCTCTATTCTCTGAAGCTCAGAGTCCAAATTTCCTGTCTTGGCATATGAGGCCCTTGGCTCAGGTCCCCTGTCTGTCTCAGCTCTCTCCACTCTCCAAATCGCACACCATGTTTTCTCTTGCCTCCCTGGGTCTTTGCATATGCTGATGCCTCTTTCCACCCTTCCATCTTCCATCTCCACTGCTGTATTCTCACCCTCTAATTTGGCTTTCTAATGCCAAAATTATCAGTAATGCAGGGGAGTTTTGTATTCTTTCATCCTGAAATGACTATAACACTAGAAGCTTCTTCCATAGTATATCATTCCCAATGACTCTCCCCAGAGCTTCCAGACACACCTCCCTCTCCCCTAGAAATGCTCTCTGAAGGTAGTGAGGGAAGAAACAGGGCTCCAAGCCACAACCCAGAATCAACCACCTTAAAATGTGTTGCCTTGTACTAGACTCAGACAAAAAGTCTGGAAACTCACTCCCACAAAGGAATGATATAAATTCAAGAAGCAGCCAAGTCAATTCTACCCTATTTAAGCAAGGGTATGCATCACAAAGGATTTGGGATCCTTTAAACCTCTTACTGACTAGAACCTCAGAGCAAGCAAAAGAAGAAAATAGCCTAGAAATCACATTAAGCTTTCATTTCATTTGGCTGGAGAAAAGCTGCTATGAGGTGCTATTGAATCAGCAGCAACATTTGACAACCCACAGCCTAGGTTGGCTGCAGTGGCCATTGGAGATGACTGAGCTCAGAATTAGGCCTCCAGAGGTTTAATAAGAACAGCTTAAGAGCTATACACAGGGACCAATTCATTTCCTCCTCATGAGTTTTTGCACTCTTAGTTTCTTCTACATATAATCCTTACCATGAAACAATTAGAACAAAAACAAAAAGGATTGGATTTCAGAAAATGATAGATTTGGTTTGAAAAAAAAATGCACATGTAATGGAATAAATGCTGTTCTCAAATAAAATCTTTTAGGCATTGTGAAATGAGACAGCCCTAATCTCTCAAATAACAAAGATTAGGCAAAAATGATAGAATGTGAATGTCAAAGAGAATCACAGGAATAACTAGAAAATTGATAGACACCCTGAAGTTTCCAAAACGCTTTTTAAATGCTTTTTAAAATGCTTTTTAAAAATGTGAACACATTCTTTGACACAACACAAAATCTGTGGGCATTCCATGGAAAATAAATGTTTGTTTCAAATATACGCTTTGAAATTTGTAAATAAAAACAGACAGGCTCTTTTCACAAATGATGAAGGCACTGGCATGGTAACAAGCACTTCAATGAAAAAATATGTGCATCTCTGAATTAAAGAAAGTCATGTCTGTCTGTCTCTTTTCCCTGTTATCTGCCTTTTCCTTTTTTCTTCTGTTTTCTCTGTTTTCTCTATCTGTCCCATCTCTCTTTTTCCCTCCTTTCATTTTCCTTCCTGCTGTAACTCTCTTTTTAATCAAATAACCTACTCAATATGGTCCTTCTCTGTGCAAATCAATTTGCTGGGCCCCAGGACAAATGTAAATACAATGTGGGATTTTTGTCAGACTGAAAAGTGCAATGGAATTGAAGAGATAAGATGAGAACCCAGATAGCTTCAATGCAAGGCAATGTCTGACCATATACGCTGGCGTGTTTCAGAGGGTGTGGAGATGACTATTGGCTGCTGAAACCAAAGGAGACAGCATCAGAGCTGGGCCATGGAGGATGAGCAGACTCTGGTAGAAGGGAAGAACATCCTAGAAAGGGACATTGTAAGCAAAGACGTAGGGTAGTAAAGCACAGTGGTTGCCACCAAGTTCAGCACTGTAGACTGTTCTGTTTTGTCTTTAGCACAGGGTCCACATAAGGAGGTGATAAGAGAAGAGGCTGAAAAAGCAGAAAGGATCCAAATTGTAGGTGACTTTGAATACCAGGCAAAGGCATTTAGACTCTACTTCACTGGACTTTACTGTCCACCATGCCAGGCAAAGGCATTTAGACTCTACTTTACTGGACTTTACTGTCCACCATGGAGAACCAATAGTGTTTCTATGGGACTTTTCAAGATTTATCTTTGAGAATCCTCCCCTCCCCATCCTCTGACTCTGGTCAGCTCTCCTCTTGTTATTTGTCATGATTACAGAATAAAATGTTGGATTCTTTGTTATCTATCATAAAAGTAAACTAAAGGTTTCATATTTATCTTTTTTAAGTCACATGTATGTCTCGGGTTTCTATGAATGAGTAACGAATGTTTCTGTCCCCCAAAGAAAATAATACTCAGTTCTGCTTATTTAGAAATATAAGATCTGCAAGATTATCCTTCAGATAAAAAGAAGAAAGATGAGATAAATCCAAGTCCACTGAAAAATCCAGGAGATAAGTCATTGGGATATAAAACTTATTCCATAGAGATCTTCAGGAATTATGGCTAAATACTTCTGATTTAAATGGAGTCTGGCTGGCAAACCTTGATATGGTCTCTTTCAATTTCTTGCTAAAACATCCATAAAGCCATGGAAAAATATAAAATCCACACAACCATCAAAAAAAAAAAATAAGAATTACAGACAACTTATTACTATACTCAGAAAAGTATTGCAACTAAATATATGGCTCATGAACATAGATTAAAACTCATGTTTCCAAGGCCTCAGACACTGCGATCTACAGGACCATAAACCCAGGCAACCAGCAGCTGTTTACTCTCCTCAGTCTCCCTCCACCTGCTGTAACCCAACCATCTTTCTTATTTATTTATTCATTCATTCATTCATTTATTGACACGGGGGTCTCACTCTTGCCTAGGCTGGTCTTGAACTCCTGAGCTCAAGTGATTCTCCCACCTCGGCCTCTCAAAATGCTAGGATTATAGGCGTGAGCCACCACATCCAGCCCTGAAACCATTTTTCTCCAATTCTCCAGACTGAAACTCCCAGCAAGGCACAAACCAGACAGTGAATGATGCATTACTTCCTCTTCTATTGCAGGACACTGTGGAAAAACCTCTTCCTTTCCCCAAGGGAAGGCCCTTAACTTAGAGGAATCAGAAGGAATTTTAAGCATTTGTTTGGAAGTCTTAACTGAGTACTGTACAAGAGGATGTACCCTCTCTGATACTCAAAGAGGAAGCCATTAGGAAAGAAAGAGTTAAGAAGTCAAGAGAAAAGACAACTACGTGAGTTTTGAAAACAGAAAACTGAGTGCAAAAGAAGCTGGGTGAAACAAGGAAAAATTTGAAGATAACTGAAATTGTGATAATAGAATTAAAACACACGTTGAATCTCATAAGGAGTGGAATTCACATTGCAGAAAATCAGATCGAAACTAGGGCGGAAGAGAACAGGAGAACTCAGTTCTCTACAAAGGCCAGGTAAGAAGATAGGACAAATAATAGAATGTGCTCAGTATGGCTTTGGTAGTGAGAAAAGATTCAGACAAAGGCATGAGAGATCAACAAATTCAATCTTATGAATGATGGCTCTTCATTTGCATGAAGATCCTACAAATGAATTAAGAGTTCAAAGAGCAAAGAGTTTGGGAAGGAAGTTAGCTACAATCTTTGTAGATGCGTTACAAAACTAAAAGCATAACTTGAACCTAGAAGAGGTCACTCCCCTCTAAAAGTTTGAATTCTTTGTTCTCCTTTGATCTCAGCTACAATAGAGAAATAGTATTTCATAGTGAGTAAGCACAAAGGCAATGCAAGGGTTGTAATCCTGGATATATGACCATGTGACCTTGGTCAAGTTTTTTTTTTTTTTGCCTAAAAAATTAAAATTATAAGAAAATTATAAGATGGGAATAATCATAGTTCCTTTATCATAGGACTTCTCTGAGATTTAAAAGACTATGTTATGCAAAGCACTTAATCTGGCACACAACAAATGAACAGTAAGTCAGTTATTGCGTGTTATTATTCTTATTGTTGTTATTTAAATCAGAGGAAAGAATTATAAAGATGGCCCTAGAGATGAAGAGACACACATTAAAATAAGGAAGTTAAAGAAATGCAAACTCTAAACAAACAGTTTTAGAATTAGTTGCAATGTTTAGTGGGCCACAGGATCCCTCCTGTTCAAAGCAAAAGGAAGAACTGCATAATTTGAACCAAAAGGTACCAAATTTGTTCACATGCAATGGACTAGGTGTCCCCTGTTGTCATAACAACAATACTGCCCTGCCACCATAGATCCTATGCACTCTGGTGAAAAATCTTTAGCCAATATGCATTCTCAGCCAATTCATGGAACACCCACGTCTCCCTAAATGGTAACTCCATTCTCCAAAATGGTAACTCCAACTTGTTTGGAATGGCAACTCCAATTTATTTTGATAATAAAATCTAGTGGGTATGTACCTTTTCACTTCAGGAAATGTTTTCATTACATACAGAAATGATAAAGTACATCAAGCTTACAGAATTAATACTTTTGTGTTAAGTTTAAGAATACATTTCTAATAATGGGGCAATATTTATGTACCTAGTATATAAAAAGGTTTAATGTTTAAAAGCATATGGCATTATCAGTGAATATGACAGATTAGCTTTGGGATTCCAATTTAATGGTGTCATTGAGTAATGGATTTTAGACTTGTACCTTTAAGTGGAAAGATTTAGAGAATATAATCAAGTTTAAAAGTATTGGAATGGTTAAGAGAACATGTGATTCGTTATTTAATTTATTAGATTTACCGGAGTTGTTAAGGTTTGGCTTGTAGGTCAGGCATTTGAAAGGCTTAAAAAGAAAGCTGAATGTATTAAATTTATAAATGGAGTTTAAATACTTAAGGGGATTTTATTAACTAAGTTGTGAAGGGATCTGCTTGGGAGTTGAATGTGTTCAACTTAAATTGATCAAGCATTATTCAAAATCTCCCTTGAAAGCAATTGCTAAAATTTACTAGATTCATAAATCAAATAATAAAACGTGTAAGGTGAATTTAAAGGTTTGAAAAAAGCTGTTTTTTTTTTTTAAAAACTGTACCTTTAATAAATATTAAATTAAAACCTTGAATAATAGTATAGACTTTTTCTCTGCACAAAAGCAGGCCTCAGACATAAAAAAAAGAAAAAAGAAAAATACAATTGACATGGAAAGCCCATCTAAGAATTCTAAATGTTTCTAAAACATAAATCTGTATAAGTGAAACAGAAGCAACAAGACTGAAAATTACTTTCCAAAGCCAGAAAAAATGACTTGAGGATACAGACCAAATGGGCTTACTTTGTTCTAGGCAAAATGAAGAACTGAGATTACAGGCTAGGGAAAAAAAAAATTGAATTGCAAAGATAATCATATTAAACTTCAGATAGAAAAAAAAAAATTGTGATCCACAAGAGAAAATAAAAGATCAGGCTGGCCTCAGACTTCTCCTCTTTATAGTAAAGGCCAGAGGATAACAGATCAACAGCTTCAGGGTTTGAAAAGAAAAGGTTACTATCTAAATATTTTATGCTTCACAATTTGTTATTCGTGTATGAAGCAAAGATAAAGACAGCCTCAGAAATGTAATGCGTCTAAAAATATACTTGAAGATACATTCCCATGAATAAATATGAATTAAAAAAAGAAGCTAAGAAATCAAACAGTCATGTCTAAGAGGATGGTGGCAAGCCATCAACATGAGTTACAGAATTAAGCTTAAATCATCACAAATATTTTTTTTTTCAGGTGAAATGCACTAAGCCCAGTCATTTCATTCCTTCCTTCCCAACTTCCCTATGAATATAGGGGAAATCTTGTAGCAGCCTGTCCTGGAAGGGAAGGATAGCATTCATATGGCAAAACTTTAAAAACTTTCTCATCACTGAAGATAAAGCCAGATTGAGAGAAGGTCCAGAATGTGTTCAATTCACACGGCCCTCCTAAGAAAGAGTAGCAAATCCAGGATGAAAGTAAAGAAAGTCCTGGCTGCACCTTATCAATATTCCTAAACTGGAAGCTTGGGCTAGATTTAGGACAACAGGAGACCACTTGCACTCCATTTTGCCTCTGAGGATCATTGACATTGGAAAGAACGTGTCCCTACGGTTCACTTGGCAGCCGCCTAAAACGGAAAGCTGGCACAAGGTTGGGAATATGCTGGACTGCATTGCAGAGGGAGATTAGATACTGGGGACAAGGATCAAGCCAGAGCTTGATTCCAGGCATGGTGCATACAGAAAACAGATTTGTGCTTCAGAGGTTTCACCAAACCCAGAGGGGGAAAAACATCCTCCAATGATATGTATTTATTTATTCATTCGACAAATATTTACTGAGTGTCAACAAAGTAATCAAAGAAATAGGCATGATCTTTGTGCTCCATAGCTTACAGGTAATGTAATTAAATAGGTAATGGCAACAATATGCCCAGTAACAGGTGAAGTACATGGAGGTAACGGATCATCCACAGAGGCATCTGGCTCAGACTTGGGGATTTGGGAAAGACTTGCTAAAGGAAATTGTTAATTTGCATGTGAAAAACAAGTCACATTCAGTAGGTGAAAGGTTTGGAGTCCGGGTAAGTGGGTAAGTACATAACAGAGCACATCAGGCCAAGAGAGCAGCAAGGATTAAGGCCAAGAGCCAAGAGACCAGGACCTGGACCAAAGGCACACAGGGGTCTAGGTCACAGAGAATCTCCTGAATCACGTTTAATGCTCTGGACTTCACCCCAGGAACAATGTAAGAGAGCTGAAGGGTTTTAAGCAGTGGAATATGATCCAATTTTCATTTTGAAAGATGATTCTACAAAGAAGAAACTGGGGTTGGGTGCTACAAGACAAATAGCAGAGTGATAAGTTAGAAGGGAGGTGCTACAGTTCAAGCGATTCATGATCATGCCTGACCTAGAGGTCTGGTTGTAGACATGGAAAATATATGATTTGAGAGATAACAAGGAAACTGAAACAATCAGACTTGGAGATTAACTGTATTTTAGTTATTTATTGCTGCATAACAAATTACCACCAACTTGTCACAAATACATTTTTCATCTCATAGTTTCTGTGGGTCAGGAGTGTGGCATGGCTTAGCCAGGTCTCGTGCTTCATGGTCTCATACAAAGCTAAAATCAAAGTGTCCACCAGGGCTAGGGTCTCATCTGAAGGCTCCAATGGAGAGTTTTTGGCAGGATTCAGTTCCTTGCAGCAGTTAGACTGAGGACCTCAGCTCCTTGCTGTGTGGGCCTCGCCAACATGGCAGCCCAGGACAGAGTCTACTAGCAAGGTGGAAGTCACAATCTTATGTAACCTAATCATGGAAGTGACATGCTCATGCTATCTGTTGGTTACAAGCAAGTTGCTAGGCCAGCCTGCATTCAAGCAGAAGGGATTCCACAAGGACATGAATACCAGAAGGCAAGGACCCATTGGGGCCATCTTTGAGTCTGCCTGGCTATGTAGGTTGGAATGAATAAGAGGTTAGATGGCCATGTTATTGGGAATACTGAAGGAGTGGTCAGCTTTTGGAAGAAAGTAATGAGTTTGGGATACATTGAGCTTGGGGGTCCTGTAGTACATGCCTGTGGAGTTGAGGAATACCTGCTGGGATAGGGAGTTCTGACATTTAATATAAACATCTGGGCTAAGGGTACAAATCACCAGCCTCTCATTGAAGCTTTAGCAAAAGATGGGATGACCAAAGTGGGTGGGTAAATAAACAAAACTCTAAAACATGTAGAATACAGTCCCATTAAACACAATGGAAGAAAGTGTTTCAAGGAAGGACCTAGTGAATCTCCAGAGAGGAGGTCTGGTAATCTGTATTTTTTTTTTTAAAGCACCACAGGGGATTCTGATGTGCAGCCAAGTTTGAAAACTGCTGAAATGTATTCATTAAAAAAAAGATTAAACATATATACACCTAAGCTTCTGTGGTGGTTATCTCCAGGAAGTAGGATTACAAGTAATCTTTATTTTCTTCTTTCTGCTCGCCTGTACTTTCTACTTTGAACATATTTATTTTATAAAAAGGAAATCAACTTTCTCTTTTTAACAACAATTCTAGCGCAAATAGTGTTTATCTAAGGAGTGCAATAAAAGAAATTTTATAAATATAATACATCATATTAATAGAGTAAAAAGCATGTGGAAAACTCAAAATATACCCATTTTTCACCTGTACTAAGATTTTTATTTTAGTGATAACACTCAAGGCTCATAATGCTATCATTGAGATAGGAAATATTATATACTGTGGGGTTGGAATATAAATTAGCACACCCTTCCTAGAAAGCAATTTGGCAGTGGGTCTCAAGACCCATAAGATTAATTGTACTCTTGGATTTAATTCCACTTCTAGAAACTTATCCTAAGAAAATATTCATAGATATGGACATAGATTTATATGAAAGGAATTCATAGTCATGACAGTGAAAAACTACAATCAGCTAACGTCATATACAAGAAAATGGTGAAACAAATGGCTTATACACTTGCCACCCTAATGTCTTTTGATCTCATCAAGGTATATACAAATGTGTCACGTTCCCTATAATATTATATATATTTAGTATAATACTATAACACTAAATACTATTAATATAATATGTGCTATAACGTTATATACACTATATATATTATATAAACAGTCACACGTTGATTAACAATGAAGATATCTTCTGCAATATGAGTCATTAGGTAATTTTGTCATCATGCAAACATCATAGAGTATACTTACACAAACCTAGATAATACAGACTACCACAAATCTGTACAGTATATTACTATTAAATACTGTAGGCAACTGTAACACAGGTGTTATCAGTGTATCTAAACATATCCAAACATAGAAAAGGTACAGTAAAAATACAGCAGAAAAGATAAAAAATGGTACACCTGTATAGGGCATTTACCATGAATTGAGTTTGCAGGAGTGAAAGTTGCTCTGGGTGAGTCAGCGAGTGAGTGGTCAGTGCGAAGTCCTAGGGCGGAAAGTTACTGTACTGTGGCTCCCCCTCAAGGCATCACCGTCCCTTCCATAGCCTAACTTTGTGGACAGGCCTGGTTCTGGTTTGCTCCCAGTGGCAACTCAAGGATGTGGCCACGAATCTTTTTCAATGTCTCCAATTGTCCCTGACAATTAAGAAGTCCCCTCCCGTGTCTGACACTGACGGAGGCGGGTCTTCTCAGAGCACACAGGGAACCTCTACCAATAAAACTATACAACGAGAACTACTCCTCCCTGAAAAAATTATTCAATATCACGTAAATTTGGCTAGGCAGCCATCTCCCTGTTTCTGTTTGAGATTTACATATACTACAAAATCAACAGAACAATGTGTGCTGTCGGGAGAAAACAACACCTCTAAGCATTCCTGATAATCTTAATGCCAAAAGTACAGAGAGACCTCAGGTACAAATTTCTCAGGGAGTAGCACAAAATATAGGCTTTGATGTGATGTATTTCACATAATAACAATTAAAACAAGGAGATACAGCTTCTTACATTTCTCCAGTTTTATAACCAGGTCAGGAAAAATGCAAGTTTCACACTGGTCTCTTCACTGGACATCTGAACAAGTTAAACAAATTTTTATTTAACATTCATTTCACCTGGTTAAATCTAATGACAACTGCCCATCTGCTAGCATTTCATTGTCCCCTCATATAACTAAGACACTCAGTGAGGAACACGGATTGGCAGGGATCTTCAAATCCCTACAAAAGTCTATGCTTAGACAGCCATTAAAAGGTATCCCTATTAGGGAACAGCAGGCTTTGCTTTGATGAGTATCAGCACATTGTGCAGGAATATTATGGTCATCAGTTGCACTCCCCAGAGTTTTCCTGAAATAATCAAAATTGCAGGGGCTCAACATATACCACTGCAAGCACTTACGGATTGTCCCCTGAGTAGACCTTTCAGATTTAGCAAACAAATGTACAAGACATCCAGTTAAACTTGACTTTCAGATAAACAACAAATCATTTTTCAGTAGAAGTATGTCCCGTGTAATATTTGAGATATTTCCTAAAAATTGATCGTTATCTGAAATTCAACTTTAGCTGAGCATCCTGTATTTTATAATCTGGCAACCCCCTCCTCCAAAGTCTTTTCTGTGTGACCTTGAATTCTTTTCTCTAAAAGTTTTCAGTCTAACAACTTCCAAGTATTAAACTTCACCAAGCTTTTTATCCAAATCCTATAAGCTTTTAACTTCCTCCATTTTGTGATCACGAAACTCTAAATTCAGAAGAAGAACCAAGGGATGATAAAAAAGGGGGGAAAAAGGACAAATCATGACAATTATTTTTGCTTTTGAATATCTTAAATAATTCCCTTCTCCCTCGTCCGCCTCCACCCACAAAATAAAGTACTAATAATATTGCCAATGATTTCTTGGGTTAAGCCTATTATATACTCATGCCATTTTTACTTCCTAAAATACCTGATAAAGCATGCTGGTAACCCTAATATGTCCTTACCAGGAAGCATGAGGGCCAGGGCAGAGAAATGCTACTGCCATGGCAGTTCCCTGTCCATAGATCATAAGCATGTGCACATCTTTGCAACAGGCCTGCCACAAGGAAAGAAGGAGGCCATACATCACCCCTCAACATCTAGAATTTATATTTAAACCTACCCTTGCAATGTCAGGTCTGGGAGGTCCTTGTATTAAACACAAATCATAAAATACTTGAAGAATGAACACAAAAACCATAACTCTTCCCTCAACTCAATGCCTCTACTGTCACTTACTAGTTTTTGTTGGAGGCAGGGAGTCTGTGAAGAGGTAAGAGTGTGACATTTAGCCAAAAAAATAATTCCAGATTGGAGGGACAAATGCCTTTCACCAATGACCTTAGCAAATAATTTAAAAACAACTCCTCTCATCACATTTGTTGAGTGGCCACATATCCGGTTGCTGGGGCCCCAACATAGGACTCTTGAGGCTGATTAATGAAGAGAGTGAATCAGGCATTTTTTCTGCCCTTCCTGTATTTTATGGTGACACTCTCTGTGTTTCAGAGTAATAAAGCAGTTGAGAGGGAAATGTCTTCTTAATGGAAAAACTTCCACTAATAAATGCAGAAGGAATGATAGAACTAGAAAATCACCTTCTGCAAGCCCCTAAATGAAATAATGGCTCTAGACAGCGATCATCAAAGGAATGGAAACTTTATAATGGAGAGATGAGGCTGACACACTTCAACACACTCATCCATCTTAGGATCCCTTAAAATGGGACAACCAGACCTTTTGGCCATATGACATGAAGCAACAGGAAGTACAAAACACTGCCTAGAAAAGAGTCTTGCCTCAACAATTGAACTCGAATCTAATTAAACTTCTAGATCATTATACCCAGCTCTCTGCTTTTTGTACCTTTGAAAATTGTCATTTAAAAAAGCCAAGTTTAAAAAAAAAAAAAACAGGTATTCATAATGTTCTTGAACCCTTTGCCTCAACCCTTGTTTTAAATCCTTCTAAGATCCATTATTAGTTCCCTTTCCAGCCTAAGTACATTCACCATCCTGAACACAGTTGAGTCTTTGATGACAGAGGTCATCATTTCAAGCTTATTATAATAAACTTGAAATAGGAGTTTCCATGGCTACTGATTTAAACCATGTAAAGGAGATGGAGCTGACCCTACACTAATCCCAGAATACGCATTCATTGATCAAAAATAGATTTTAGGGTCTTTCATGTACTTATTATTGCCACCATCTATTTTCTCGATATTTGATCATTTTCTAATAAAATTTAACAAAATCTTCAAAACCACAATGACTAGGGGTGGGAGCTGGGAATATTAAAAAACTTCCTGGTTAATTGGGTTCTGATCAGAGGAGGTTTACCTTTTATACAAAAAAACCTACGGCAGAGGGTGGGGGAGATAGGTTGGGGCAATAGTCTGGAAGAGGCGAGGCTCACCCATCCTTCCATTCTGGTCACCAAAATCTTGGCTGAACTAGGGTCAGCTGTCCGTCTGCAATAAGACCATGTGAGGTCAATTTGAGACTTCGTGAAAATAACAAGCGTAATGAGAGTAGAGTTCTAAAATGAATATCTTATCCTTTCTTATGCAATAAGTGCTGAAAACCCTCAGCCACTGAGGGTAAGGGGTTGTCCTGGTATTATCTGAATTGTTCCTTTTCCTCCATCTTCACCACCCTATTCTTATTCTACCCTGGTTCACAGTGGAGTAGCTGCATCTCTCACCAGTGTCCTTTTGTTAAAATCTCTCCTAATGCATTTCAGAGTTCACTTTCTACACCTCATTATCAATCATGTGGCCGAGAATACTTTGCTTCCGTTCCATATCCTCTGTAACGCATCGGCTGTCTACCTTCCGTGCAAACTCCCAGAATACATTGTTTGTCTCTCGGTTCAAGATGTTTTGTGACATATTCCCTGTCTACTTTCTCAGCTCTTAGTGATCTGTTCTATATTTTCTGTCTGCCTGTGACAGGAAAGAGAAGGTTTTGTTTGTGTGGTGGCTGTTTGTTTTTATTTTTGTTTTTATTTTATATTTATGGCAATGGTAACTTCCTGATTGGAGTCTTTGCTGAAAACTTACTTTTTCCTGCCTTAGTTTGTGTCTGGTCCAAGGACACTGGTTTTGAATACACTTACTCTCCCCTCTGGCTGCCCCTGAGAAAAGGTGTATGTTCCTTACCATACCAGGCCCAGCACCAAATAGGCTCCAATAGCAACCTTCATGAAGTTGGTTTTTGCCTTTTCAAATTCCACAGACAAATTACTGAAACTTTGCTTATGGGTGTAGAAGTAGAGATCAAGGCTCAAAGAAAGAAAAAGAAATTCTACAAAACTCAGAACTGGGTTAATAGAAAAAAGATCCCCGTCACAGTGACTCTTGCCCTTTTCTGATAAGAGCGAAATGAAGATCTCTTGCCTCTTTCTTCCTTAAATACTCCTTTTCTCCCCCCCCCCAACTCCATTTCCAAGATACAATAAAACTGAGAGATTAAGACCACCAAGCATCTGCTGCTCCAGACGCACAATAGGTAGAAGTCTCAAGTTAAAAGCCTGTGAAAAAATGCCATCACCTAAAAAGGCTACGGTAAATGCAGAGGGCAGAGACGTAAGTGTTAATAGGTACCCATAGAGAAATGAGGGCAAAGAACAAGAAAGAGTCCAGGAATATAACTGGAGACTTGATAAGAAAGAAAATAATTATCTTGCAAATAGATGAGGACCAGAGTCTATAACAAAATGAAAGAGCCAGGGAAGAAGAAAAAGGGTCCCAAACTAGAGCCTGTCAATAGCTGACTGACTGCACAGGGGAACGAGGTGGGAGTGGGGAAGTCGCCCTGATACAGTCCGGGGGAGAGTTACTTCTCACAATGATCCATGTCTCAGACGAGAGGAAGAAAGTGGATAGACCATTCTCTTCCAGGTGACAAAAAGGAAAGCTAAAGATAGAAAACAGCTCACCTTGGGATTTAAGGTAGAAGCCGGGTGAACCAACCAGCATTCATAATTGAAAGGAACAGAACCCAGGGAAGAGGCTGCAGCCTGGAGAAGAGATAAATCTCTGCCAGGACTGGCGCAGCAGGGATGGGATTTAATGTTCTGAACCTGAGCGGGGTGAACTGAATTAAGGCAGCTGCATCTGTGGGAAGCTTCCAGGCCTTTTCGCTCCAGGAGTCTTCAGTTCTTCACCCAAGCTGTCGGCTTTTGCTGAGCCCTAGTGGGGGAAGTTAGGGGAGGTAGGGAGGTCCCACTGGGGTAGAGGGGAAGAGAGTAGGGAAAAGGTGGCTTGGGGAGATCGATTTTGATGAAAGAAAGCTCTTTCCTGCTTTCCTAAGAAGAAGGACTCTAAGGTTAACCAATGCTACAATCTGTTTAAACTTAGACCGATGGCCAACAATCCTTTATGAAATAGTTACCAATCACCTACCACATTCAACACACCAGCAATCAAAGTCGGAATCAAAAGAAAATAATCAAGAAGGTGACATTGAGAGGAATGGACCAAAAGAGGAATTCATTTCCACGTTGGAATATTAGTAGCCTGGATTATAAACAAATCAGACTACTGACTATCATCTGATCTGAATACAGATTCTATTCATCCATGCATCTACACAAGTATCCAACAAACAGGTATGCCAAACATTTACTCTGTGCCAAGATTGGTACCGGATGGTGGGAATAGAAGGATACCAGACATGATGGCTGACCATCAATAGCTCTGCCTCCCTCATAGGACAGAAGCGGACAAAAACAAAACAAAAAAATTGCATTGCGAGATAAGCACAAATTAGATAGAGGCCCAAGGTATACTGTGAGAGTCCAGGGAGGATAACACTTTACCACCAAACGATGAAAGTGGAGGGCAGCATTCTAGTCAGAGATAATAGCACACGCAAAGATAAGGACAAGCATAGTTGCAAGGCACGTTCATGAAGGGGCAGATAGTTCCTATGGACAGAATACAGGTTGCACATGAGAAACGAACAGATTAGAGAAGAACAGGGCTTCACAACCTCTGCACAGTAGACATTTTGGACTATGTAATTCTTCTTTGCAGAGGTTGTTCTGTGTGTTATAGGAGCTGTAGCAGCATCCCTGGCCTCCACCCACTAGATGCTAGTAACATCCTCACATATATTCCAGAGTGATAATCAAAAATACCTGCAGACCTTGTCAAATGTCTACTGAAAAGCAAAATTGACCCTGGTTGAGAATCACCAGATTGGAAAGGGAGAAATGGGCAATTTATGAGTGGCATTGCATGGGGTTTGGATGGTATCTTCTAAGCAAAGAAAATCAAGGGAGGAATTGACATGATCAGCTACATCCTTCAGACATACTGTGTTTGTATGGAGGATGTGCAGAAGTACAAAGTTGGAATAAGGAGGCTACTGCAATAGTCCAGGCAGAAAAGGATGAGAGGCTGAACCGGGGCAACGGCATTGGGAGCAGAGCAGGGAGGGCAGAAGGTGGGAGGGAGATGAGAAAATCATGCCATGCTCCCCTCCTTGCCCTCACGGTCAAAATAATAACCAAAGAGCAAACAAACTAAATCTTAAAATGATTATAACTGGCAAATAGATTTACAGTGTGGTGATAGAAAAATGAATACTTCATGAAGCTTTCCTGAGGAAACATTACTGCGTTTTCAAAAAATCATTTCACATTAAAATTTATACATTCATTTATTTAACAACAACACTATTAACTTCCAGCGCTACCAGAAAATAGGAGAAACTATGTGTAAACATATGTAGGATTACGTGTATAAAATGAAACCATGAGACTTGCTGCTGGGCTGGTGGCCTGTGAATTCTGAAGAAACCTCGATCTCTCTCTTTCTCTCTCTCTCTTTTACTGCTGCTTCAGAAACTTACCCCATCCCAAGGACAAGAAAAAATAAAACTTCTGGCAAGCAACACTGCCTTTTTCAAGGAGATGCTCTTTCCTGCACACACTTCAGCACATTCTGTTCTTAAACTTCTATAGCACCATTTGTCCAGTGATCTCAAAGTGTCAAGGCATTTCAGAAGCCAATTAATTGTGTTTCCTCTGAGAGCACCTTTACGTGAGAAAATTAAAATGCTCTTGCTGGGATGACTGTCAGATAGTGACATACAGATCTGCCACTTACCATTACCTCGACTGCTGCTGAGATCTGCAAAAGCAACAGCAAAATGAGCCAAGCCCACGGCGCGACACCGTCTTCCACACACGGGGCAACACTGTCTTCCCCACACGGGGGTGTGCAATCAGACAGCACATCTGGTCGTCCTCCTAACACCATTTCCAGCTCTCTCCCGGCACCAAGCCTAGATCTCATGTTCACCGTCTTCTCCGTATCAGCTCTGCATGATCAAAACACAAAACTCTGCATTAGGGAAGGCCATCAGGCAAATTGAAATGAGAGTAAAATCACAGATGGTGGGGTAGCCAGCCCTGAATATCACTCTAGTAGGAAAAGCACCGAACAGGCTAAATGAACATTTTTCTCCTTCAAATTCTTTTTTATTCCCCTACCTTTTCTATTTCATTTTCAACACTCAGGTAACTGACTTATTAACCAATCTCTCTGGAGACCGCTGGTCTTTCTAAGGAGACTGTTACAGAAAAAGCTTATTCTACCCAAACTTACTATTACCGGAACACCTCAGGAGACATAACATTTATAAACTTCCTGTCACCCAATGTGCTGTTCAGAAGCCATTCATTTTAACTTAATTTGCAGGACTGAAAGTCTCAAGCTCACATGCTATATAAAAAGTGACTTTTTAAGCTATTACCCATTATCATTTTGCCTCCTGCCAATGGAACAAAGTTGAAGAGTGCCGCAGAGCTGGAAACCCTACATTTGTAGTTAAACAATGAGCTCCAAGACAGTTCTTACCTGGAAAGCGACCTTTTTCCCCCTTCCAAATCTAATAACAATAATATCAATATAGCAAGCTACTACTGTTCTTAGGGTCCTGATGCTGGTGTCGTGCTACTTTAGTGTCAATGAGTATTTCACGGAAATCTTTGAAAAATGTGGTTTAATGATCATTTTTCCTGCCACCTGGTCTTCATTTGTTTTTTCTAATATTTATCTGAGTTTATTTATGTGCAGAAAACCAAAATTCTTCTCCTGGAAAATTTTTTAACTGCTTAAATAACAAATTATACTCCATTTTATGGTATGGTAATGGATAAACTAATCAAATAACCTACATGTCCTTCTCCTAGTAGAGATTGGAAGCCTACAACTAAACATAATCAGTACCATTAAGATCCATAATATCATGCAACCTAGATTCCTGAAAAATAAATTAATCATCTGGACAACCTTGGCCCAGCTCGTTTCTGGCCTGAGGTCACTGCCTCCCACCTAGAACCACAAGTGAATATTAATGCATAGCAGGTAGTTTTGGAGTAAGAAGTCAAGACTGTAAAGTCACAAATCCATTAAACAAATGGATGAGTTAGGATCATATATTTATAATGAGATCCAGGATTCCTTTCCACTAACTTTAAACCCCTGAGCCAATCTTCTTAAACCAGCTGAATAGAATCACGTCATTTGGATATTTATGTCGCATTCACTCTATTGCTCCCCTGAAACTATTTTTGGCAAGATCACCACCAATTGCTCCATTTTTGCTAAATCCATGCACTGCACACTTTTAAGCCCTCACCTTAACTGACTTCTATCTTTTCTCTCCTCTTATCCTCCCTTGTTGGGCTACCTCCAACAGATTTCCTCAACTTATTCTCCCCATTAATCTGGAGAATATTTTATTTGAACCATCACTTCTCTAATTTCCAAATGTTCTTCCTCGTTCTTTGTATTTTTCATTGCCACAGCATCTTGTTCTCCTCTTATGGAGGCAATAGCTTCCAATATTTTCTTGAATCTCCCTGAGAACAGTAGCATTGTCATTGTTTTTAAATTTTCTTCAGTTCCCTGAATTTTCTCTTTCTTCAGAGGTCAGTTTTTTATGATTGCCTTTCACTTTATCTGCCATGTGGTAAACTTTCTTAAATGTAAGGCTGACTAGGAACAGAAGTTTTCAACTGCCAGGCTTCCCTTGTGGGTAACAGGGTGAGGAAGTGAGCGTCAGCATACTGTGGGCTTTCTAAATGACAGGATGCGGAGGGCTTTACTCCAGGGCGATAACACCCATGCTAACAGCCCAAGCTCTTCCCAAATATTTGTTCAATTTCTTAAGAAAAGAACATTCTGAGTTTTTGTTTTGTTGCTGTTGTTGTTTTTGCCTGGGGCAAAACAGACTTTCTGAAGAAGGAAGTAGACTATGTGTCCTTATACAAATAGTTCTTTAAATACAACATTCAATTCTCTGCTTTCTGCAAACCCTCATTCCCACTCGCAGTTATCTGCTGACTGTGAGCTGAAGTCTAAAGACTTTCTGGAGTATTGTAGGCAGGCCGGTTCCTTTCTCAGCTGCAACCTCTTCTGCAAATATTATAGCAATGTTTTCTCTACTCTGCCCTACCAATCTTCAATCTGCTTTCTAGAAGTGGAAATAATACATTTGCCATTTCTCCGTACGTAAGTTGAGGACATCAGCATTGTCTTTCCCTTAATTACTTGTCAGTCTTTGTTACTCCAATATGAAAGTTGAAATTCACATAATTATTATTAACACATTGACTGCCACACTAGAAAAATTTTTTCCCCTGGGGCCATGGTGTTTTATTACAAAAATAGAATAAAAACTTTGAAAACAAAATGATCCTTTCTAATTTAATGAAAAATTTGTATTTTTTATTGTTTTCTGTGCGTGAGTTACATACAACTTGAAAAATACTTCTCACAGCTCCCAAGGTGAAGAGATGGGTGAGTTACATATGCTTCAGAGGCCCTGGGCTCAAAACTAGCATGAGTTAAATACAACTCACATGGCAGGTATTGTGTTAAATTTCTTATAATGTGTATTTTCTCATTCCAAAAGAAATCAGCAGAATTATCTTTTAATTGTTTTTCAGAAACCATACATGTGTGGTAGTTTTTCTGAATACTTATATACATGAAAATGCTTTTCTGTTGTTTTCACACATTAATAAAAACTTGGATGAATACTTAGGTCAAAACTTTTTGTCCTCAAAACGTTATTACTATCTATTGCTTCATATTATAGAGATTGCCCTATTATTATCTGCTGTTTAATAGTGTAGAGATGAAGTCTAAATTCAGCTCGGGTTGTATATAAAAACTTTTGGGGATTTAGGGTTTTGCATCAATGTTTTTATTTGTCTATGAGGTTCAAACATTTTTTTTTTTTTGACAGGATGAGTCTAAAGGTAGGTCTTAACTATATTTTTTCTGAGAACTATTAAATGCTATCAAATGCCAACTCCATCTTTCTTTGATTTGGGCAAGTTTTCTTCTTTATATTTTTTATTATTACTTTAATGCCATTTGTGCTGACTGTATGTTCAAAAGCCCCTGATACATGGTTTCACTATCTATTCTCTTCCTTCCATATTGATTAGCTTTGCTATTATCATGCTTATCTCTTTGATCACTTCTCCTGCTTTCTAAAGGAGCCTCTCAACTTTTTCTTCATGGAAACTGACACAACTTTCTATAGTTTCCATTGTGTTCTTTCGTCCTTCCAAAGAAGATTTCAAAAACATTCCTCTGCTTCCTTTAGTAAGTCATTTTTCAAAGACATTCTATCTGTATCTTGAAGGCAATGGTTCCCTTCTCTTAAGTTGCAGAAAGTTCCACGTTGGTTTTTATTTGTTAGTTTGCACATCCTTCACTGAAAAGAGTTACACGCAGTTCCTCTCTTCTGATGGATAAATATTGCTCTTAATCCCTTGCCTTCTTCCCATCCCCTAATGAACATATCCTATATTTCCTGTCACCTGGATGCCAATAGAATTCTCTCAGATCTTAACATGGAAAAATAGGTGATTATATATCCACACATGTACATACATATACATCTTTGTGGTAGATTATACTTCATTTTCCAAGACAGCCATGACAATATCTACTCCCCGACAAGCTCTTCTGCAATGTAACACCCCTTTCCCATCAAGAGGGGGAGTCTCATACCCTTCTCTTGAATGTGGACTGGCTTTAGTGATTCACTTATGCCAAGCGAATGCAGGAAAAGTGACCACTTCATGATTTCTGAAACCAGACTATGTCAGAAAAGACCATGTGGCTTCCATCTGCTTCATCTCTAGATGCTCCCTCTTGGAACCCAGCCACTGTGCTGTGAAAAGCCCAAGCTGCATGGAGAAGCCACATGGAGGTACTCTGGTTGACATTTCCCATTGAGCCCAGCCTTCATGTCATCCCAGCTGAGGTGCCAGACATGTGAGTGAAGAATCCTCCAGAGGATCCCAGCCCTCAGCCACTTGGAGTCTCCATTCATTCTGGAGGAGAGATTAACCATCCAAATGACTGACTCAGAGAATCCAGGAGCCTTAATTCAATGGTTGTTGCCTTAAGCCACTAAAATTTGGAGTAGTTTGTTATAGCACAATAAACAACCAGCTTCTTGTCAAATTTCTTATTTGACTCGGCCATTTATACAGTATAATTCTGATAAACTGAGAAAGAATCAACTTTTAGTCCTACTGTTTAATGTACTTTTAGTAGAATAATTTTTTTCTGGATATATTTCACTGGAACCTAAGAAAGAGTTAAAGAAAGCTAACCATGGCTGCTGTTAGGTCCCTTCTTATTTCTACCTCTTTCTATGGCTGATTTCACATCCCAGGATACAAGGTTCCAGGGTCAGCCCTTGCATAACTGAAGAGGAATGAGAAGGTACGAAGGCCACATCTGCCCAGGAGGGCACCCCGTGCATGGCGTGAGGGGTTGTTCACGTGGCTTTCTCACTGGTGTGGGCCTCATGGGGTACACCATGGCATCTGTGGATGTCACTGCCTGTCTTGTCCCCCTCTGACCCTGTTAATCTGTTTAGAGCTTACACGATGCATCCATCATTACTGTTGTTTCAATCCCACCCCAGCCTCACTGTGTTCATGAAAACACCTCCCAGCAACTGACAAACGTTGGGCCTTCTAGAAGAGGTGGAGAGTTTTCTTAAAGTAAGACATCCCTAGAGAATGAGCAAATTGTGTTCATTATTTAAAATTTTTAAGGAACTTGACCGAAGAAGGTGTTTTTCCCTTAAGGATATAAATTTTGTCATATCAAATCACCTGTAGAGCAAATATAGCTTAGCATTCTGTCTCTGACGTGGTACTGATCCAAACACAAAATGCCAGAGAGGTGCCATAGGACAGTATAATTCACTTTCCCAAAACCCTTATGCCTCTACCACTCATAAATACACCTTCTTTGAACCTTTATTATTTTCAACCCAGACTATATCTTGGGAATGACTTGTTCCAAAGGTTTATGACTCACTGTGTAAACTAATGGGTTTTTTTTCTTCTATTTTTTTCTAAATTTCTCTGCTTTCAGGCTTCAAAGAGTCCTCCCTGCTTATTCTCATGCTTTGGAATTTGGTGAACACAAACATATTGATGCCCTTTGTGGCTTCGTTGCCTTTGATCATCTCCCCATGCAGCCTTCATCTCTGTGGGCGGAAAGTCTTAATCTTCTTAATTTGACCTCATGTTTTAGCCCACATATTCCCTCAATTCTTCCTTCTGCCCTTCACTGGCCTTTCTGAGAATCATATTTCTTTGTTAAAGGTACTAACCACACACGCTATTTCAAGAGCAGGTGTTCCCAGCCTTATCTTTAACCCTCTCCGGTGGGCTATTCAATCAGGCATGCTTATATGTTTTCAGGAGGTGGGGCCAGACAGGAAGGGAGAAATATTTCAAAGTCAGTGTCAGAGCACAGTTTGGAAATATTTTGTCGCCCAAACGATGCAAGGGGAAATTACTCCCCGGGCTCCCTTAGTATCTATTCAAACTTGATTGGCATGATTTCCAAAGCACGTGGGAGCTACCACAATAAGTAGTGTAGAAAAACAAAAAGCCTATTTTTGTACACAATATTCAGAGGCGGGGGGGAGAACAAAAACCAGAAAAACAACCCTAAATTTTGTACATGGGGAAATAATAAAAATAGGATGGCAGCTTCATTTTGATATTTTGGTTCTTAGAAGCTGTTGTTTTTATAGGAATGGGAAAAAAATAAACAAATGGAACAGAAGGTGTTATACACAGGAGGAATATAAACACAGACTCATGTTATGTTAGTGCTTGGAAGGGAACGCCAAAGTTCCTTCACGGCTCTAGTTTCCAAAAACCAGTCTGTAGACCAGGGATGGGCTGCTCCTTTGAGACTCATGCCAGGAGCTTGTTATAAAAGACCCTGGAGACTCTCCTCTTGGAAATACTGATTCAGTAAATCAAGGGTAAGTTCTAGGGAATCTGGGTTGTCTCTTTTTTTATAATTTGTCAGAATAATTAGATGTAGAGGTACATTTGAGAAACACTAATCTAGATTACTGGTTTTCACACTTTTTAATTGTTTGAGTTTTCATCACTCTCTGGTGGTCTAGTGGTTAGGAGTTGGCACTCTCATAATTGTTTGAGTTTTCATTGCTTTTTCTTTTAGCAGCAGAACCTTCCTCTGAAATGAAATCATAAACAGAAATAACCATATAAAATCCACAGGAGTGGCTGGGCTGATTGAACTGGGGGTAGCAAGGCTGGGACCTCCTTTTCAACTGCAGCCCTTCCCTCCCCAAGTGACCCGACAGAATCACCATGGAATTCCAGTGGCGACACCAACACAGGTTGAAGATGACTGCCCAGAGAGATGGTGTCTACCAAGTTCACACGGTAAATTAGAGGGCAGGTCAAGGCTAGAACCCAGGACAAAGTCCCAGGCAGTGTGTAGCAGCCACTGAGAAAATCTAGGTCAGCACCAGGACTGTGGTGCTGTCAGCTCCATCACCAAGCCTTCACCAAGGCTCCAGGCTGTTCTCCCTCCCAGAAGGTAGGCTGGTCTCTCACCCCATGGCGGCCCCTCGACAAGTCCAAGGAGCCTGCATACACTCACCATCCTACGAAGGCTACCTCAGTGGGGACTCCAGGGGTTTCTCGTAGCCTCCCACAGAGGGAGCCCCTGCTACACCAAGAAGAAAGCCAAGCCAAGCCCACATGTTACATCTCTGGTACATCATCCTTCTGTTAGTTACCTGCTTTTCTTTGATCAACCTACCATCAGTACTTTTTTTAAAAAAAAATATTCGTACATCCAATGAAAACATGTAAGTCATGAAGCATAATAAAACAAATTTCCCTGAACCTTCCGCCCAACTTAAGAAAGAGAACATTTCTAAAATACATTTCTATGTTCCTCTCCCACTGTCACATTCAGGCCCCCACCCCTCTACTGCCACTGCCACAATCCTGAATCTCCCTTCTTCATCCTTCTCTTGTGTTCACGTACAGATGTATCACACTGGCTATATACCTAATCATCCTGCTATTTGGTTTTGCTTAATTTTGAACTTTAAGAAGTGACGTCATACCATAGCTATTCTTTTGCCTCACATGTTACACTCACGTTTCTGACATCCAGCCCTGTCAATGCATGTAGCTGTCATGCATTCATCATTCACCGCTGTCAGATGTCCCACAGAATGGATGATGTAAATATACCACGTTCATTGCTAAAAGAATAGTTCAGTGCTTATGTGAATGTCTACCAGGCATTGTTCTAGGTGCTGGGATGTAGCAGTGAACAAACAGACACAATCTCTACCTGCCTCATGCTTAAATTCCAGTGAGGAACATATACTGCACACTCTTTTATTCTGTCTTCTATCAAGGCACATTTGAGTTTTGGGGGGTTTCCCCCAATTTTTTGCTATTACAAACAGTACTACCCTAGAGGTGCAGGCGTTTCTCTAGGACAGTGGAGCTTAACAACGAGGGAATGTGAGAACCACCTGAGGAGCTAATCTATCACATCTACTAATGAGAACAGATTAAGAGCTTAGAACCCTTAAGGTGCAATTTACAACACAGCCACCAATGCCAAAATTACCTCCGGAGCCCACATAGTTTCTAGCTTCACTGGAGGCTAATAACTTTTCATGAAGACATCAGAAAGCTAATTATTGATCATTTTACTCCCAAGCAAATGAAAGACAGCCTGGTGTAGCAAAAAGAAGATGGACTTGGAAATTAGAAAAACACATTTAGCTTCTTGACACTGCAATAAATAAATAAATTAACTATCCTTTTTGGGCTTCGCTTTGCAAGTCTGTGAAATGAGAATATTTATAACTCCTAGCTCATAGGTTTGTGGTAATAACTGGAGAACACCTTGCCAGCAAGAGTTACTGTCCAAACTGTATTTACCACTCACCAGACACTGTGCTGAGACCTCCTCTATCGTCATCTCATTGAATCTTACACAGTAAGTGTCATCTCTGTCGTAGACCAGTTAACTGACATGCCTAAGTTCCCACAACTGGGGGATCCAGAATTTGATTACAGATCCACCTGATTCCAAACTTCTGTTTCACTAATTCCTGGAAGTATGACCACCAGCAAGTTCCTTAACCTTTCTGAGCTTGAGTTTCTTCCTCTGTAAAATGCACATATTAATAGTAACTACCATATTGCATTGTTGCCAATATTAAATGGGATAGTCTGTGTAGAGCATTTAGCACACAGCTTGGAACTCACTAACAGTTCAAAAAACCTCCATACCCCTTACTGCTACCACCACTACTGCTTTCATTTTTTTTGTTTTGTTTTTTTAATGCCCTAACTCATGAAGGACATTACCATTTGCCCAGTTGTCAAAGCCAAAACCATGAGAATAATTTTAGATAATGTCCCCTCCCTCAACCTCTACATCCATTCACCAAGCCCCATCAGTTCTCGGCCTCTTCCTGTATCACTGCCAACCTATTACTTTGGGTGAAGGCCACTGTCATTTCTCACCTATGTTATATCCGAGACCTCTCTACTGATCTCCCTGTCTGCCTTTCCCCAGTCCTCCCGTATGCAACCTCTGCACTCTAAGCAGAGTGACTTTTTAAGACCAAATCTGATCACCAAACTCCTGCCAAAGGCTCCCAACAGCTGCAAATATCCTTAAAGATAAAGTCTAAACTCCTCCGCACACAAGGTAAGGCCCAGCCCAGTCTGGCCCGACTTCTCTCTCCAAGGTCTCCAGTCCTACCTCTCACCATTTTGGCAGACTTAAAAATTCCAAAAAAAAAAAAAAAAAAAAAAACTTGCCCTGCATATAAGAGCAATTCTATTGACATCATAATAATTCTCATTATTAGTCCCACTGGGCTAAGTTCTCTGTCTACATTACCCCCTTTAACCTCACAGCCCAGGTTCTGACCTTTCAGGGCCTCAAAAGGCAAAAGTCTTTCACATATGCCCTACTTTATCAAGGTCCCAAAGAGATAACAGGATTTATAAGAGAATCTCAACCCTGACCCCACAGTGACCAAGTTCAGCAGAGAGGCCGATCCTCAACTGAAGCATTTATCCTTCCCAAAGTTATAGGCCCAGAACCAAATGCTTAGTGTTGCCAAAGATGCAGCAAAGATGCAGCAGTATCCATGGGAAGAAGAGCAGGTGAAGAATAGCTGGGTCTGAGCCTTGGTAGGATGTCAGCCAGCACACGGCAGGAGTCCAAAACACCTGGTCTAGGACCTTCAACTCTATCAGGAGAAACCGCTTGTCAGCTGAGTAGTCAAGGCACTCGCTTGACCACATCTGGTGGAAAATCCCACCAGACAAATTGTGTCCTCTCTCAGAGGAAAGGAAACAATGCTGACTTCTAACAAAGTCAAGAAGTGTCTCTCTTTCCCATCCAATATATTTGAAAACTTCTACAACCCATTTTTTTTGCCTAGCTCCATGTGCCTCAGTGGGCTCTGTCTGGTGGCACAGCCTTCAGTCCTCCATCCCCTCAGAGCAGACGTCTCTGTCCTGGGCCTCAGGGCTGCTCTGACATTGTGAGGGCTTCTTTTGGGGAGCTTCCTCCTCAGCCCACATTTGCTTCAGCTGCAGAATCACCCTCAGTAGCTTCTGAGGACTGAGCCCCTGGTAGCCTGGTGACAGCCAATGTCTTTGACACAGACTCTCCAAGATGGTCTTTTCTAAGATCTTGAATATTCCATAGTAGCAGTTCCACATATAGCACCTTCTGTAGTAGGAAGACATGCCTCTGAATCTTTGTTTCCCTGTACAGCATTTTACCTCATTCAGAAAGACTATGTGGAATTCATACCAGCTTCAGTCTCTTCAAATGGCCCCTTTTGTCCCTAATACAAGCAAGGCTAGTATTGTTTACTGAAACTGAAGGTCTCTTTCCTTGTACTGTCCCTTTGTTTTCTGGCCAAGGCATATGTTTTTCTAATATGCTCTTCTAACGGGTCTACTGGGGTCTCTCATGGTGAGAACTATCAAGTCCATCAGTTCTGAGGCTGCCAGTAGGCTTCTTTGTTCAAACAAATCCTGACTTTCTTCTCTATCTGTGCTTTCTTTAATGGGAAAATACCAAGTAGGATGTATGTTCCTATGAGATCAACATCTAACCCAGACTCAGACTCTATTTGCTAACCTCCAAGCTGGCTCCCCACTAATATGCTTCCTCTTCCATATGCCATCTTTACAAGTAATCCTATATGTGTCTTGGGCATGTGGCCCCACTACCACCATGATATAGTTTGAATGTATGTGTCCCTGCAAAATTTATATGTTGGACTTAAACCCCCATGTGATAACATTAAGAGGTGGAGCCTTTAGGAGGTAATTACAGTGGTGACTAAGTCATGAGGGAAGATCCACACCAGGAAGGGGAAGAGGCTGAGCCAGGTATGCCCAGGTCCTCTCTGAACTCACCACAAGGTAGGTCTTCTCTCCTCCTGCGGGGAGAATTGCATGAGGGAGCAGAGGAGACCAGACAAAATATCTAATGGATGTCCCTCCACATGCAGGAAACATCAGGAATGGGGAGTCAATGTTTCCACCTACACTAAATGAAAGTAAACAGGTAAATAAAATTGACTTATTTTGGTCCACATCCCTGACCACTGAATTTCATTATAGCTCCCTATGTTTTCTCTTTCATTCTTCCCACATGTAATTATTGCTTTAGTGTTCATTTTACATGAAACCATTAATGACATCAGGGCAGGGACCTTGTCCACTTGAGTCATCACCATAATTCTAGAGCCCAGTACAGTGCCTCGCACATACAGGCAACTTCATTAATATTTGTTAAGTGAACAGTTCAAATAAAATACATTTCATTCCATCAAAAAGAAAATCACTTATACCTGACATATACAGATGACAGAGGCTGCAATACACAGCTTAATTATTATTTTATTATTTGGAGGCTTAAATTAGCCCAACACTGGTTATGAGACACCCCTCCCCCACCCCTTTGGTTTGTGTCTGGAGACAGCAGCACGGAATGCGAAACAGCAGATGTTACAGTTAATAAAAGAAAGCAGTGAGTCCAACAAGGCATCTGAGTGTTTTTTTTCCTCCCTGATAATTGTATCATTTCTCAATATCCCTGACTAAGATTCATTCACACAAGGAAAAGCTAGATTTACAATTATCCCAAATATACCTCCTCCAGTGTTCTAACCATTTCTCCAAACCAAAAACTCTAGTCCTTTTTTTTTTCATGAAGCATGTGTGTGCCCTCTTGAATAATAAAAGTGAATTTCATTACTGTTCAGCACTTGACTAGTGGTTTTAAATTCTGAGTTGTGTTGTGGGACAAAATGTATATTTAAATATGAAATTTAAATGAGCGTCTCAAAGGTGTTTATGGGACAAAGCACACATAGCGGTGCAATGAGATGATACTGACAGAGAGCCAAATGCCTGTGTTGAACGAAACAGATTTTTAAAAATACATGGGTCCAACTTTGATGAAAACCAAATAAAAATGTCAATTAAATACGGGGATCCTTTACTTAACATCTCAGTCATGTTATCTTACTTATGTGAATTTTTCAGAGCTGAACTGATAACTTTTTAAGACTTGCTTTAGAGAGAATTCTAAAAGCGCCATACACTGCTCTGCCTTCTGAGTGTAGAATACACAAGTCCTCAACTGTTCTCTCTGCTGATGTTTTCGCGTGGCCTGTTTAATAAGTTCTTACAAACTGAAGGGCAGGGAGGGGATTCTTCCTTGGCCCAGCATTGCCTCTCTAGCTACCAACCCTATCTTTCCTTTGCAACTACATTTCTTAAAGTGTGGTCTGCTCTCTCCACGGCCTCACTTTTGGTGCCTTCCTTGACTTGCTGAGAGCCGATGTCTTCCCCCGCCAGGCTACTGAAGTGTATGAACAAAAGTCCTCGGTTCTTTCTTTTTTTTTTAATTTTTTTTTATTTCAGCATATTTCAGGGGTACAAATGTTTAGGTTACATATATTGCCCTTGCCCCACCCAAGTCAGAGCTTCAAGTGTGTCCATCCCCCAGACGGCGCACACTGTACCCATTATATGTATACATACCCATCCCCTCCTCCTCCTTCCCATCTGCCCAACACCCGATGAATATTATTACCATATAAGCACTTACGTGTTGATCAGTTAATATCAATTTGATGGTGAGTACATGTGGTGCTTCTTTTTCCATTCTTGTGATATTTCACTTAGTAGAATGGGCTCCAGCTCTATCCAGGATAATACAAAAGGTGCTATATGACCATCATTTCTTGTGGCTGAGTAGAACTCTATGGTATAGATATACCACATTTTATTAATCCACTCATGTATTGATGGGCACTTGGGTTGTTTCCACATCTTTGCAATTGTGAATTATGCTGCTATAAACATTCGAGTGCAGATGTCTTTTATATACAATGTCTTTAGTTCTTTTGGGTAGATGCCCAGTAACGGAATTGCTGTATCAAATGGTAGTTCTACTTGTATTTCTTTGAGGTATCTTCATGTTGTTTTCCACAGAGGTTGTACTACTTTGCAGTCCCACCAGCAGTGTATGAGTGTTCTTATCTCTCTGCAACCACACAGGGCATTATTCTGTTGGAGAAGAGTGAGAACGGGGCCCCAATCTCTTCTTGCTTGTAAGGTTTCAGTTGAGAAGTCTGATATTATTCTGATGGGTTTTCCTTTGTAAATTACATGCTTCTTTCACCTTACAGCTCGTAGGAGGGCCTCTTTGGTAATTATTTTGGTCAGTCTGATGATTGTGTGTCATGGTGTCTTCCTGTTTGCAATGAATCTCCCAGGAGTCCTTTGAGTTTCTTGTGCCTGGAAATCTAGATTTTTAGCAAGGCCTGGGAAATTTTCCTCTATTATATCCTCAAATAGCTTATCCAACCCTTGTGTATTTTCTTCTTTGCCCTCAGGGTTGTCTATGAGTCTCATGTTAGGCCTCTTCACATAATCCCACATTTCTTGTAGGGTTTGCTCTTTTCTCTTATTTCTCTGCTCTATGTCTGTGACTGACTTATTTAATTGAAAGATGTTATCTTCAATCCCTGAGATTCTTTCTTCTTTTTGATCTACCCTGTTCTTGAGGCTTTCCACTGTGTTTTGTAATTCCTTGAATAAATTCCTCATTTCCAGAAGTTCTGTTTGATTTTTCTTTAATATTTCAATTTCTTTAGTGATTTTTTCTTCCAAGTCCTGGATTTTTTTTGTGGTTTCTTGTGTTGGTTATCCATTTTTCTTGCATATCATTGAGTTTTCTTACAATTCATGTTCAAAATTCTTCTGTCATTTTAGTGTTCTGAATTTGGTTGATGTCCATTGCTAGAGAGCTGGTGTTTCCCTTTGAGGGTGTGCTTTCCATTTGATTCTTCATACTTCCAGAGTTCTTTCACTGATTTCTTCCAATCTGGATCAGCTGTTGCTTCTTACCTTTAGATTTTCGTTTGGATAATGACATATCCTGTTTAGTCTCTGAGCCGGTAGGTGGTGTTTGTGGGTGAGATTCGACCACACCCTTTATGATGAGTCAGTAGATGCACTTAAAGGGTGTGCAGAATGACCTTCCTGTCAGTAGGTGGTGCTTGCTGGGAGGAGCAGGCTGCAGTGTTGTTTTTGGGTCCTGTAACCAGCTCTTGTTCCTCTGGAGAGGCACTGTAGTGCCTCAGGTGGTGGGTGTTGTCCTGGGACTTCCAGGTGTGTTCTATTCTCCACTTCAGTGGGGGTAGGTCCGGGAATGAGTCTGGGAAGAGCTGGGTTGGGTGAACCTTCCCTCAAGCACCAGAAATGCTGTTAGCAGGGGTCAAAGCTCTTTTCTCTGCTTCTGGGCAAAGCTTCCAGGGACGGGCTGAAATGGCCCCACTCAGCTGAAAAGTCTATGTGTGGAGATGCGGCTGTCTGAGACCTACAGTCTGGAGCAGGCCTCGCTCTTTTCCACTCTCCCCTATTCCACGGTTTCTCCTGGGTCTCTGTCAGCAGGCAGGACCTCAAGCCAGTGGATCTCCCCTGGCTGTAATGTGGTCCGGGAGTGTCCCGCCCAGGATGCAGCCTGAGCTGGGTGCACAGCCCTTCCATAGGAGGAGGGTTGCCCCTCAAGCACACTGATCTTCCCCTGAAGGCACACACACCTCAGTAGACTGGTTCACATATATCCCTTCCATGCCCCGGGGCAATGCGATTGAGACCTGGGTGCATAGGATCTGGTCTGCAGGCCTGTCCCCTGGACCCTAGAGATCAATCCCCAACGCTGTCAGGGAGAGGAGAGCTGGTCTCAAGTCACCCACAGGGTGCCCAAGCTGGCTCAATGTCTCTCTGCCTCGGGATCTGCCTCATTCTCCTGGAGTCATCAGGCAAGTGACACCTGGGAGGGCTGGTGGATAGGGAGCTCACAGTCTGAGTACCCCTCAGTCTGCTGTAGGGCCCCAAAAGGAAAGGTCCCGTTCCCTGCAGATGCCTCCAAGTGGTGGCTAAATTGTCTCTCTTAGCAGCTGCGGGCAGGGAATAGGAAGGGAAGAATGAAGCAACATGGCGCCTGCCAATCGGCTGGGGTCTACGGGCCAGGAGGTGCCCTGAGGGAGCTGGGAGCCTGGATCCCTGTCAGCAAGAGGCCACTGCTCACTGGTGGCAGCTGCCTCTGGGCTGGTGTTAGCAGGTCTTTCCAACCTCTCAGAAGCCCACCAGCAGTCTGAGATACAAGGGAGGGGAAATTTAATTGTTCCACCTACCCTTGTTGCTGGTCTCCGAGCCTCTCGGGGCCTTTCTCCTTCCAGTTCTCCTCCGCAACTTCTTCCCCTGAAGTCTCCTGTATTTTCAGACACCCTTCCTTCCGACCCTCATCTGATCTGTGTTTGTCTGCCTGTTTATTTTTTTTACTTCCTTCTAAAATCTGTCTTTCTTGCAGAGACACTCTGGCTGGCGTTTTTTTCTCATCAGCCATCTTGCCCCTCCTCCAGTCCTCCGAAAGTAATCATGAGGCATCCCAGAAAGCCCTGGCCTAGTTCCTGGCAACTACCCTCTCCCTGTCAGTCTGACCTTCCTTCTCAGTGATCCTCACCACAGCCTTTGGCCTTGGCCCTTTCTCTCTTCACTTTACCATCCTGCCTTATGCAATTCTACTCCCTCCCTAACCACTTCCATCCTATGACTCCTAAACCTCTAGCCCAGCCCAGTTTGATACCTCCGCTTAGACACAGGCATCCCAAGCTTAACAGAAGCCAAATTGAATTCACTGTCACCCCAAACCTGTTCTTCCTCCTGGACCATTGATACCCAAAGCCAGAAGCCTAACTTCCCTGTCTGAAATCTCAGGTTCAAGTCCTCTAAATATATCTCCAACCCGTTGTCTCTCCTTCATCCCTGCTGTCAGTATCTTAATCTGGGTCCCAATACTTTCTCCTCAGAATTGTTGCAACAGCCTTTTAACTGATCACTTTTTCTATCTAGTCTTGACAATTTTACATCTATGCTCCTGCTGCCACAAAGTTATTAAAGATCTTAATTGGATTATGTTGCCCCTGCTTAAAAATCCTCTGGCTCCCCAGCATCTACAGAATAAAGCCAAGGTCATTAGAAGGGCATTTAAAGTCCATCTTGATTTGATCCACTCACCTTTTCATCATTTCTGGCCACCTAGCCTTACCTCAGAATCTATCTTTCAGCAATTTATAGCCCTCTGATAGTTCCCTAAGTACACATAACAAGAATTTGCTTCATGAGACACTTGAGAAACATCACATTTCTTTATTTTTCTAGATCAAATTAAAACTGCCTCAGCCTTTTTTTGCCAGGGTTGGTGAGAAATCCAATCCCTGGTGCTGTTGGTCACATCCCTTCACTGAGTTCTATAAGAATCCCAGGGCTCACACAGGGAAGAGCCCTGTGTCCGGGCCACACAGTCACTTTTATTGTGATTGTCTTCTTATATATATAATGCCTCTGTCAAAGTTCTTTGTAGCCATGTGCACTGCTTTTTCCAGAGGGTGGTAATAATAATGGCAAACATTTATTTAGCACTTACTGTGTGCTAGCCAGTGTGCTAAGCAATTTGCATGCGTTAGCTTACACATTCCTCATAGCAACCCTATAAGGTAGATACTTGAAGGTTAGCAGAATATGCCCCTTCAAAATATACCACTTTGGCATAGGGATTATTTTGAGTTGAAGACAAAAAGAAACAAAGACAAGAAAAGCTCTCTGCCCTCCCCCATTTGCCTAAAAGCAGGACATAAATTTTGAAAGGTCTCCTTCCCCCCATCTCTACCAGGGAGGACAAAAATTAATCACCGGAGTTGACTTTAGACCCATATTAGCCTGGAGATGGCACTAGAAAAATCTACCTAATAAAATTCAATAACTAGCCTTTACCCACCAGTAGTTTCCCATATATTAGCTTCCCCACAATTTGCTGCCCCTAGAAACTCAAGGTCCTTTTCCTTTGTCTTGTTGCTTCTCTACCTCACTGAGTTACTCATTTTGGGGTATTCTCATATGTTACATGCACAATGTACATGTTAATAAACTTGTCTGTTTTTCTCTTGTTAATGTCTTTTGTTACAGGGACCCCAGCTGAGAACTTAGAATAGAGGGAAAAAGATTTTTTCCTTCTTTTCATTATTATTCTTACCAGCCCCATTTGAAGATGGAGAAGCCAAGGCACGGAGGTTAAGTAACTTTCCTGGGATGAGTGGTAAGGCTGGAATTTGACCCATAAGCCTGAATTCAGAGGTTTTGCTCTTAACTATTGCACTCTACAACTTCTCATGATGCAGTGTTCCATTGCTTACACGACTGGCCAAAGGGGAACTTGGCCATTGCTACCAAGACCCCAGGGCTTGTAGACCACCTTAGTATAAGTATCCATGCACCCCTTCCCCACCACACGATGCTTTTATAGCCTGTAATTAAGGAAGTCTCCAAATCCCTATTAATCTCTAAGGAGCTACCTCACCCCTCTTGAGTCACTTTCTTTTTCAATTCAAAGCGTGCAGGTGGAATTGAATTCATCTGGAAGAACTCCAGATGAATTCCTATGGCCTCAAAGTACTTCCCATGGCTATAAGGCATCTGGCGGACTGGCTGGCTCAATATTCTCTCTTTACCTCTACAGTCCAGCCTTCTAGCCTCCTGATGTTCCCCAACACACAAAGCAAGTTTATATTTTAGGGTCTTTATACTTTGCTGTTCACTCTGCCTGGACCTCTTCCCCCAAGACAGACCTTAACCCACAAGGTCTGCTGGACTGTACTGAGGGTATGGCGCACGAAGCTGGGGATTCTTGTTTCAGTACTTTGAACCTACTGCAGCACCAAGAGTAAAACAGAAATGAGCTACTCGATAGCTTACGCTGCCCCACAAATCTTGCTCTTCCGCAGCTCCTCAAAGAAGCCCTTCCTGCCTGCCCTTCCTTTTTGGGTCTGCATCTGTATGTGCCTTGAATGTATTTCTATTGCGCTTGCCACAACACATGGTAATGTTCTTAGTATTTTTTATAGTTGTCTCTTCTATAAAATTGAGCTCCTCAGGGGGAGGAACTGGCTCTTATACAATTCTGGATCCCCAGTGCCTAACACAATGCCTAGAAAACACAGGTTGAGTGTTCCTTACTTGAAATGCTTTGGGACCAGAACTGTTTTGAATTTTGAATTTTTTAGGATTTTGGAATATTGGCCTTATATACTTACTTGTTTGGCATCCTGATCTGAAATTCCAAAATCCAAAATGCTCCAAAATCTGAAACTTCTTGAGCATTAACATGATGCTCAAGGGAAATGCTCATTAAAACATTTTGTATTTTGGATGTTTGGATTAAGGATACTCAGCCTATAATAAATACCCCAAATTGTTTGATAGTCAAAGTGAACCGACCTAGGATAATCCTCTTAAAATATGAAACAGATAATGTCACTCAAAATCTTCCAGCAGTTCTCACCTCAATCAGAAAGCCCTACATAGCCCTCAAGGTTCTCTATGATCTGCACTTGCCCTCATACTTACCTGATGTCACCTCCTACTACTCTACTCTTCGCTGCAGCCCCATGGGCTTCCACTGTTCCTCAGACACAACGGGATTTCCCACTCCACGACCTTTGTACTGTCTATCCCTCAGCCTGGAATGTTCTTCCCCATGTATCCTCATGGCTCACTCCCTCACCCCCTTCTTTGTGCAAATACCACCTTCTCGCTGAGGACTTCCCTGATCACCCTACTTAAAATGCCTTGCTTTATTTTTCTTTGTATCAGACTTCACATTGTGTATAAGACAATATAATGTATATATGATACACAGCATAATTTCCTTATTTATTATATTTATTGTCTGTCTCCTTCATGTGGAATGTAAGCTCCATGAGGACCTGGTACGTAGTAGTAACTAAATAAAAATGTGTTGAGAGACTGTTTCTTAGAACAAAGGATCCAAAGTCTAGTCTATCTCTACCTCTAACTGAACAAGTCATCCAACCTGACTGTCCTCAGCTGCTTCAGCTATGAAATAGGTTGGGCTAGAAGACCCCTTAGTAAGACTTATCATGGAATAAGAAAAGAAAAATCCAAGATTTTTTCCTACCCACTTTTTGTCTTTTGTGTTCTTTAAGGAAAACGTAGCAATCAGGACCACAATCTCAAAATATCTACTGATCCTTACACATAAGAATTAGCCTTTGAGAGAAATCCATTCCTTAATCCTTTGCTCTGATAGTGGTCTAATTTTCCATAAGGAGCCACATACACACAACCCCACATAAAAGCCCATTGCACACTTTCATACGCCACACACCAGAGTGAGGAAGCATCACAGATGCTCTTCGCCAGAACTCCTGTCCCCAGACTGTGGAATCTTCTCAAGTCTCTGCAAACATCTCTTCGCCCATATTCTCCAGGTAAATTCAACCTCAACTGTACTCAAGGCTTTGTGCCACATCTGAAGTCTCCTGAGTGGCTCCTCCTCCCTGTTCCTGAGCTTCCTGGCAAGGGCTCCTAAGAACTGTGCTCAGTCCCAGGTGCCCCAGAGAGGCTGCATCTGCCCTGTTGCCCACACTTCCTGAGCTCCTGCCCAAGCCCTCTGCCGATTCTCCCGCCAGGCTCCACACTGGCCAGTGCAAAGCTTCCCCAATTATGCAAATTCCCTGCTGGGGACACCAATCTCTGCTTTTTATACGTGCAGGAATTCAGCTAGACCCTGGGCAAAATATAATAATGAGTAAGATATTATCCTTGCCCTCCAGGTGCTTCCAGGCTAATAATACCTATAGAGCTAATTAACTTCGAAGGGTAAAAGAAATGATATCTTCAGCTGTCCCCTTTTTGCTTACATTCAGGTTAGAGAAAGCCACATGCATTGCTTCTTAGTCTTTGTAAACGGATACTGAGAAGAAACCACTGCCAAATCAATACGTTTTAATTGGAAGTGTTTATGAAACCCAGGAGAATTTCCTAAATGTATTAATTGCTTCCCAAGGAAATATAAAATTCACAATTACTAAAACCATGAAAATTAATACAATGACAGCTCTAAAAGATTGCTTTGTAAACTGTTGCTAAATACATGAAAATAAACCAATTGACCTTTTAAAAAGCTAAAAAAAAAAAAAAAAAAAGCTCTGGATGATCAGTATACAAGAATTGTTCGCCTTGAGACTAACCAACTTACCTAAGGCAATATTGCAACGCATTTAAAAGAGATTTCATCAACTGTATCATTAGTTTTTTAAAAGTTGTTTCAACAAAGAACGTAGCTGAAAGGTTAGAGGTGAATTATCCTCTCCTCCTCCTAGCCCCCACAATAACTTAGTACAGGTAAAAATTCTCTATTAGTTCTGAATTTAGACTTTAAAAAGTAGTTGGAGTGAAAAGAGCAGTGACGTTTATGTGTTCTAAGATTCTTTTAAAGTTTCCACTGACTTGCATCAGACAATAGGCTAAAGGGCTGGTTCTCCATAAAACACTGCAATTGCAAAGCTTTAGAAACCTGAAATTTTCCCCTGGAAAAGAACATTCTCATCTGCATGGTCATTCATTCGGTAATCATTTCTGAGCGGCTCCCATGGGGCTATTGCTGTGTTAGGCACTAGGAAATAGATAGAATGATCCAGTCCCCAGTCTCAGGGAGCACAGTCTTAGGAGAATGGGGATATTGGTTTTACTAGTGGCAGGTACACTGGGAAGTGGGAACCTAAGAGAAGTAACACTGAAGTCTATCCACCGAGGACAAAGCACTTCAACTGAGAATTGAAGGATGAATAAGACTTTGCCAGGCAGTAAAGATGGGCAAAGGTATACCAACAGAAGGGCCAGCATGGATGAAAGATGCAAAGATCAGCAGTATATGAGGTTAGATAAGTGAGAAGAAGCGAAATAAAAATAATAACTAATTATGGAGCGCTTACTATGTACCAGGTAGAGCAACAGGTATTTTACGTGGATTATTTTATTTGATCCCTCCAACAACCCTTTGCAATAAGTACTATTATTATTCCAATTTCACAGATGGGGAAAGTGAGGCACAAAGAGGTTAACTTACTAACTCAAAGTCTCATAGCTAGTCAATGGCTTCAAAGCAACATTTTTTTTTCCTCTGGAGTCCACAAGCTTAACCACCTTTCAAATTATGAAGGATCCTGTACACCAAACGTAAAAAAGTTGAGAAAATGTCTTACAGGCAAAGGGAAGCCACTGATGGATACTGAGCCTGGGAGTGACATCACTGGATAAGCACAATGAAAGGATCTCTCTCGTGCTCTGGAAGGTAGGTTTTTTTCAGTTTTGCCTGTTTATGCGCTAGGGTTGGGGAGGAGGAGGCTGGAGGAGGGCAGAGTACAAAGGCCAGAGTCCCAGTAATGAAAAGGATGCAATTCTTAGTAAAAGAGAGAGCAGAGGCCTGACTTGGGCAGTAACAGTGGAGACAGAAGCATGGGCAGATACACAGGTATTTAGGAGGGGGGTAGGAGAAGACTTGGAGGTTGGATGTCAGACAGGAGTAAGACTGCTGAATAGGAAGGGTCAAGTGTTAGGAAGGGAAAGTCTCTTTCCCCACTTGATGTTTCCCTAAACGTGAAAGGGCATCAGTTAATATAAAACTCCTGGCCTCTCTTTGTCCTCTTACCTCCACCCACTTCGAGCTGTAGTCTTTTATCTGATGTTGAATTTGGTAGAGAAAGAGACGTTCATTCGTTCCCTCTCTCCGGGTGGCAAGTTGCCTTCAGAAAGTACACTTTCTACTCTGCATTTCCACTGAGAAGGAACCTTACAATTTTAGAAAATAACATCACTGCCCCAACAGCTGGTGCATGAACCAGGAATACTGAGAAATGAGACAAAATGATGGCAATTGAGGATGCATAAGTCCCAGGTGGTACCCACGGTTTGAGGCTGTCTGGTGGCCTATAGCAGCTTAGATGGTCTGCGTGGCCGGTTTTGACAGTTATGCCCTTGGCTTTTAACTGCTGGGCCAGAACAAGAGGCCAGGTATGGTTTTCCCCTTGGCTGATCTATGCTTCCTGTGGCTCAGCACACAAGCAAGAGGCAGAGTGGAAGGCTACCAAGAGTCTGCCTTCACCAAAGAAGAGGGACAGACCATGGAAGGGTGGGGCAAAAGGAGGGATGGTACAAAAAATCCCTTTTGCTCCTTTTAAACTGTAAAGCAGCTGAGCTCCACATATACAGTGGAGCACCACGAGGCTCTGGGTTTAAATTGTTGGTGCCATACAGGTGTACAGGGCATGTTTTCCCCCAGGTACACTAAGTTCCCAGTGCCCAAATTAGCCAACCGTCTGATGGGATATTTTTCCCATTGCCATTGCTTTTAAGGTCATAGGTTGCATGTTTCAGCACCTTCTCGGTAGGCAGTACAAAGAGGAAAATAAATAAAAAGGTTTCAAATGCATAAGATAAGAAAGAGGGAAAATACAGCTCTAATAAGATCCAATGATAGGAGCTGTCTCCATTGCAAATTTTTATTCCTTCTCAGAGGTCACCAATGCCTCAGATAGCATGTCAAAGGGAGGAGACAGCTATATAGGGGATGTTTTCCCCCAGCTATCCTAAGCTCCCAGTGCCCAAATTAGCCAAACTCTTGCTGGGATATTTCTCCTATTTTGTGTTTAAGGTTACAGGTTGTGTGTTTTAGACAACCGATATCAACTGACTGGCTTCCTCGTGAAGCTGAACTCCATCTCTTTTGGGCCTCCACCCAGTTGCCCATGCATCTATGCTCTAGTCTGTGACAACTCTTCAGAATTATGTTCTGGGAACACGATTTGCCAGAGATAGGGAACAACAGCTCAAGGGCTGGGAGCTGGCTTATTTTCTAACCAATGATCTTGAATGTCCTGTTCACTCTTTAGATTCTTTATAAGAGATGCTCATGGAGACTTGTAATTCCATCAAGGCAACTTACTGAGAAGAAGAACTCTTACAAAAGAACTCCCCAATTCTCCCTAGATTGTGTCTGAGCTACAATTCCTGGAAAATCCCCAAATCTATCAAGAATCAAGAACACCTCCCACTAAAACTTATCAAAACAACAAACTGAGGAGGATGGATTATTGATTTTAATTTTCCTGGACTTCTAAATCACTGTAGCAAGAAAATATGATTTTGGGCTCGAATTCCCCTGGATTTTATTAAGGCTTTAGATTTTAATAGAGGAATCAATATTCACTTTGTATGCATTTTTATAATGTTGGGATTTGGGTGTTGAAATACAGTAACACTGTCATTTAATCCCACAGGAGGACATGGGTAATGTGCCTTCATCATGTGCAATGGAAAATAGAGCAAGGCAAACAGATGGCCACGGAAACCAAGTAGCCTTGGAGTTAATTTGGTTAAGGGACTTGTTTGATCCATTTTAGAGCCTTCTCAGAGCAAATCTTCATCGCCCACTGGTGGCTTCAGGATGATCTCCAGAGAAGCAAAGGAGGCAGGGGGTAGGAGCATGCTGATCCGACAGGCTGCTCATGTCCCCCCATAGTGGGAGAGCCCCACTCCAGCTACCCAAATGGTTAAGGCTAACAAGAGATTAAGGCTAATTAGAGAATAACAAGATGATAACTAATAGGAAGAGAATGAGTCTTCCTCCCTCTTGATGTTTCCCTTTAAGTGAAGGGTCATCAATTAGAATCATATAGTTGACCTTGTTCCACCTCTTCACTCTTTTGGCCCAAATCCCACCCTAGAGCTAGCATCAGAATCTTCTGGGGTGGGGCCCAAGCATCAGTGTATTTTAAAAGCTCTCCAGGTGATTCTAATCTGTAAGCAGGACTAAGAACCAATGAACTGAATGATTGTTAAAGGTATCTTCTAACTTTTTTTTGTTTAAATGCTGTGATCTTACCAGCAGGTAAAGGAAATGACTTTGAGGCCCTTGGGGCATCCTTTCTAGCAGCCCTGAGGCTCAAATGCATAGTGTGCAATCAGCCTTCTAATGGGAAAAAATAATACAAGGGCTTCATGTGTTGGTCCCAGAGCTTGCCTCTTTGGGCTCCCCACACAGGTCACAGCCACACAATCAATGGTAGAACTGTTCTTTACTGTAACTTGAGAGGGAAGTAATCAGGAACAGTCCAGCCACACCACAGCCTAATCACAATGACTGATATTTCTGGGGCTGTGTTAATCAAGCCTTCATGTAGACAGACCCTTATGGTCAGACCAATTCTAGAGTGATTCTGCCTCCACAGTTGGAATCTTTTATCAACTGAAATCCTCCTTTCAACCTTCCCTCTCTCCTAAGTGCAAAATCCCTCCTAATGGTAGCATCTGTTGTCTGCTGCAAACAGAGCTGATTACAGATGCTCTGAAAGGAATTTAAGTCTTTTCTCTTGCTACTCAGAAGGTGATAGTGTGATGGGAAGCAGTAACTCTTTTTAGAAAATAAAAAATCTTTGGCTAAACAGCGACTGCAGTAATAAGGTGAAAGATATATTTTTGTATGAAATATTAATATTTGTTGAATTTTTATCTCTTTCTTCAGTACTGAATATGGCCAATAACCATACATGCACTGTCTCTTATAGCTACAGAGCAGGTGTGCAGGTAACTGGTTACCAAGCAACGTATTGGCTGGGGATTAGAGCACACACTTGCATGGGCATAACTCTGAATAATGCAAACCTTGTTAAGTGATACATTTTTCATTATCCTAGTATCACATCAAGTTCTATACCACCTTTTTTTCCCCCTCCTTTAATCTAGGGAACATATTCCTATTAAGAACCTTGAAGAAATCTTACCATCAGATATTTCTTTTTTATTAAAAACAATGAAAAGAACAGATCCATTATATCTTATCCATCAAAGTTGTTATCTACCTCAACATCTGTTCAGTTTTTGTTGTCGTGTTTAGAAAGAATAATTATCCAACAGACCTTATAAGAAATGAATTCCAATGGAGTGAATGAACTTTACTAATGACTTGCATTTATAGCTCCTCAAGGAAAAAGTTACCTATTCTTATAATCCTGTTTATTCTTTCAAAATGAAAAGGTCTTTGGTGGTTATTTTAGATCTTAGAGGGTTTTTTAAAATGAGCTCTCAAAAGCCTTCTGATCTTTAATAAATATGATCAAAATATATTTAAGATGCTTGTATCTACTCAGTCCCTGAGTATAGAAAATGCCTTTGCCCTTCACCTTTACTTGCCTAATTAAATATTATCCCGCGTTAAGAACCCTAAGTAGCAATTAGAAAATTCATTTATAGGAAAGTTCTCTGATACTTGTGATGACATCATTTTTTAAAATTACAATTAAATGTGGCAGGTAATTAATTGAGGAAAGAAAGAAGGGAGGGAGGGAAAGGAACAAAGTAAAAAAGTGTTCAAAAGGGGCACACGAGTCTCCCCTTTTCTTCGGAAACGTTAAACAAGCAGGAGATCTGTTTATATCGCCCTTCTATGTATTTCATAGAATGGCTGTTTTTTCAAGCCTATCTTGCAGTTGTGTAAGTGATTTGCTTACTCCAGAGAAGGCACTTCCATGGGGAAATGGTATATGAAGTGATTTTGGTGCAAGGGAACAAAGTAAATATTCTTACCCTTAATTTTAAGGTTATGTATCCATGATATGAATTTTATCATAAAAATCGACAAGGACAGTTTTCTAAACCTCGAAAGAATCCAGTGGGGTTTTGTCTTGATTATGAGTATAGAGAAAAGAAAGCATTTTACCCCGGTGCTTGCTGCTAAGGTCATAGTTATGAATGTAGAGAAAAAACACAATTTGCTCAGCCTTTGGAACACGTGCAAGGCTGCACACGATCGCTTGCCTCAGAGAATAGAGCAGTGGGAAGTTGCTTCTGACCTGGTGGCTTATTGAGGCTCAAACTGGCAATTTTATAAAATTTCCAGCAGCTTTCTAACTGTGTCTATTATTTATGATTCAGCATCTTCAAATTTATCTATAGTCTACTTAACTCGGGCAGAACACTAAAAAATGGCTAAGTTGGCAGCATCCAATTTCCTAGGGAAAGAGCTACGAAAGCTATTCCTACTCCCCTTATCTGCTCCTTATTTTAGAAAGAAAATACAATTTCTCCATTCTTGGGGTAGGATGGGGAGTCAACACATAATTTTTTGGCATGAAATGAGATATTTCTTTTATTTATACTTAAAATTTATATGTTCGATACTCTCCTTATACCTAAAATAAGTATCTGGAATCCATACCGCTACAAAACAGCCAAGTGAAATAGTTGCTTTTATTCTGCAAGATACTGCCGTAAGATACACACAGTTAAAGTTTTCTCCACCACTGCTTTTGTTTGTTTGGATTCTTTTTTTCTCCCAGACTAACCTGCTCTTTCCCAGTAGGACTGTCACTATGTTGTCTTGAGGTGAAAAGGTCTTTTGACTGGTAAGTCACCAGAGCTGTTTTAAGAAAAATACAGGTAACTATAGGCTGCCAGATATGGTCAGCTTTAATTTTGTTCTAAGACTTTTGTGTTAAAATAATAAAAAAAAAAAGATATTCTTGCCTGCCTATCCTTACAATAGTAAGTTTGGGCATTTCAAACACTGTATTTATGTACAGAATGTTCTTATAACCTTAAACTAGTTTATATCAAAATAGTAATTTTCTCAACAATATCATTTCAACCAAAAATCACACTTGAAAAATACTCATTACAAGGAATTGTAACTCCTTGACACAGAAATTTGTACTGACCCAAAACACAGACAGATTTACATATATAAATTCCTGCCACTCATATAATCACTCAATAATCATGTCATAAAAACATAACACAATCTAGATAGAATTTTAAAACTTATATTTTCTAAAAGCATTGTCTGTCCAGTATGTCTTGATTGGTTATATTCTTTATTCAAACAAGGACTTTTTCTAAAATTATTTGCTTAAAGTTGACTCCATTCCTCAGAATCAGGCAATAAATGAAAAAGAGAAAAGATGGTTTATGAAACTGTTTTCTTTTGCAATCTTTCCTACAGAAAACAATCAGATTGCGTTTCAGAATTGAATCTTCAGACTTACAGACTGGCAAATATTGCCTCACCTGCTGCTATTAACAAAGGCTATATATAAGTGCCTTTTTCTTTACAATAAAAAGACATCTGAATTATAAATTTACAATATGTAAAAATCAGTAATAAATTCATATTTTATATCAATTTGAAAACCAAAAAATATAATGTTTGTGAGAATCAAGATGAATGAATCTCACCCTCTGTTAGTCTATTTCATCTTATGAATCACTTTTCCTCCTCTTCCTGTGCCCCTGGAGCTGCCTGACAGCCACAGCCAAGCTAGTTTGCTTTGTTCAGCAAAGAAAATGCTCAGTTTTGCCTTGAAGTCTGACTTTACTAAAAGGTATAGAACCTTCTACTCTTAATATTGTTACCAACTCTTTCCCCCCAAAAAGTTGAAATGCAATCTAAATACTATTGTCAGAATGGACACCTAAATAATTACATTTTCAGTTTATTGCATTTTCTTATACTATGTGAATCTTTTTAGAAATGGGGTAGGCCATGCATTTTGTTACTGAGAGAAAATGTATGAGCATGTCTACTATGTTCATATTTAAAATGTCAACCTTATGATTCATTACCTTTTGTCAGTTCTCCTATGCACTTGCACATGGTAATTAAAAAAGTCTTTCCAAACAAAATCTGCTAGTGGTGGGGTGGTGAGTCTTGAGGGGCAAAGTTTTGGGGGGCAGGAGGAGTACAGGCCTGTGATTAAGCCAGGTTAGTACTAGAGGAGGGGTGCCTGGGTCAGCCCACAGGATGAAAGAACCCTTGAGATAGACAGTCGTGCCCCTCACCACCCTCACCCCCAAACAGGCCAGGAGGGCCTGAGTGTCGTCTTCCTCCTTGACTACTGAGGAAGGAGAACAGTTCCCTGAGAAACAGATAAAGGATGTCAGCATGCTGAATTGTACCCTTATACTGCCAGTGCTATTTTACCATCTACTAATCCATTCTCTGGGCCATTAGAATGTATCCTTTCCATTATCAGCTACAACTTTAGTTTCAAATGTGGGCACCTATGGACATACATAAAAGGGAATCCACATTTATCAACTACATTCTTGTGTCTGGTGCTTTACATCCACTTTCTTACTTAATCCCCTCTCCACCCTGTGTGGTTGTGGTTGAATTTTTCACCATCTATTGTCTCAGAGAAATACAAAACTCAAACAGGCCAAGTAGCACATTTATGCAAGGAAATGCACTTGCGAAGAATTGGTTTGGCATTCAAATTTAGGTCAGATTCCAAAGCCCCTTGTTCTTTCTACAATATCATGGAGGCTGATGAGATATAGATTTCCTTACCAGTGAAGGAAATTGTATTTGGTTTTGAATAGAGTCATCCAACTCTTACCTCTGAAAATAGTTTTGGAAGCTCCTCAAGTAACAGATTTGTGTTTTGTTGCCTAACATTCATTTCTGTTTGATAACATTTCCAATTTAAGTACACTGAAGATTTTGTTGATCTGCTGACATTTAAATTAGTTTTTGCATGTCTTTCCTTCTGAAAATTTTAGGTCATTGAATTTCAGAACAGAGTCATGATTATAGAGAAGAGTTTCCACCATATTATATTATACAGAGAAAAAAAGGCCAAGGATGAAAGTTCTGGAATTATATACTTCTCAAAGTGGGATCCAACAAATGCCTGCACCAGAATCACCTTGGAAGCTGGTTAAAATGCAGAATCATGAACCCCACACCAGAGATACTGATTCTGGATGTGGGACCCTGTTACCTACATTTTAAACACAAAAGTTCAGGAATCACCACAACAGACAATGCACTGTGAAAAAAGTTGTATTGTAAAGAGCAAAACTGTGGAAATTTACATATCCCAAGAGTTCTGAAGAGGGCCACTTCCAGTTATAGAGGTCTTGGATTTGAAACGGACACGGATGAAATTGACCAGACTTTCTCTGTGCACATATACTGATTATTTTAATGGAAAAAAAAAATAGCTTCAGATGGACATATTTGAAACCCGGACTTAGGGGGGGAGGGGAGGGCAAGGGCAACATACGTAACCTAAACATCTATACCCCCATAATATGCTGAAATAAAAAAAAAAATATATAGCTTCAGGTATGTCTTTGTTGATAGGAAGCATGGCAAACCAGATTAACCCATCCACACCTTTACCACAAAGCAGCAAACTAACACATGTACAAAAACTAAAGGTGGATCCCTGGGCCTAAGGCAACTAGCTCACTGTCTTTCTCCCTCTCCTGTTCTCTTTGCACTAATCTTATCCCTCTATATTATGTGATTATGTGTTTCCTTTTTTTCTCTACCTTTTCATGTTTCATAGTGAACCTAATATGCCAACATAAGCAAATTTTTGTCTTATGTATATGCTATGTTAAGCCATTCATTATCAGGCCCCTGTCAATTCCACACCTATGTCACCTCCACCTTTCCTCACGTCTCACTTCACCCTGGAACAATGACAAACTGTAGTTCCCTGAGCACCTAATGCTGACTCACACTACACTCTTTCCTTTCAGTAAAATGACCTTCAACTCATTACCTTCTTTACCTGATTGATGTCAAGTTCTCTCTCAAAGGTGCCTCCTAGACACCTTCTGTGATGCTCTCTAGTCCCATTGTGGGTAAAGTAAGGTGTTCCCATTTCTCATTGCACATTGGAGTCATTTAAGTAACTTTTGATATAAATATGCCCTTCCAACTCTTTTATGGTTATTGTTTGCATGTTATATCTTCATCCATATTTCTACTTTTAACCTATTTGTGTCTTTGAATATAAAGTATGTTTCTTGAAGACAGCATATGGTTGGGTCTTGCTATTTTATCGAATCTAATCATGCTATCTTTTGATTTGAGTGTTTACTTCATTTGCATATAATGGAATTATTATTATGTATTTATTTCTTCATTTAATGTGTTAGATTTATTTGCTTTTAGATTTTTTTTTTTAGGGGTCTTCTGGTGAGGACCAGAAAACTACTAAACAAATTCTAAAAGAGCTGTAATACTAGATTTCATATTTTTAAATTTTAGCATAATTATTAATATAGTTGAATTTGTTTTTAATATGCCTCATCTCTTTTTGTTCCTGTTTTTTCATTTACTGTCTTCTGTATAAATATTTTTTAGTATACCATTACAATTCCTCTGTTAGATTTTTGTGCATATTTTTTGAATTCTTTTCTTGGTGGTTGTTCTAGGGTTTGTAACATACAGCTTTTAACTTACCACGATCTGCTTCAGGTTAATATCTACTTAGTTTTGGTAACATATATCAGCTTGACTTCAGCATAGTTTCATTCCTCCCCTGCTACTCTGTGCTATTACAGTTAGATATATTACATGTATATATGTTATAAAGCTAGCAATATGAGGTTATAGTTACTAGTTTAAGCAATATTTTATTTTTAAAGAAGTTAAGAGAATAAAAGAGAAAATAATTATACATAATCCATCCTATATTTACACATATTTGCCATTTCTGGTATTCTTCATTTCTTTCTGTGTGTTTGTGTTACTACCTTGTGTCATTTCTTTTCATCTTGGAGGACTTCCTTTAGTATTTGTGGTAGGACAGGTCTCCTAGCAATGAATTTTCTCAGTTTTTGCTTATCTGAAAGTGTTTTTATTTTATCTTTATTTAGGAAGCATAGTTTCACTGACTACAGAATTCTTTGTTGATGGCTTTTTCTTCTTTTAGCACTTTGAAAATGTCAATTTCATGGCCTTCTGACCTCCAGTGTTTCTCAGGAGAAATCAACCATTAACTGTATTATAGTTACCCTGTCATAAGTCATTTTTCCTTTACTGTTTTCAACATTTTCCCATTATTTTTTTGTTTTTCATCAGTTTAATTATGACATATATAAGTGTGGATCACATTACATTTTTCCTTCTTGGAGTTTGTTTAAGTTTCTTGTATCTGTAGATCAATGTTTTTCTCAAATTTGGGAAGTTTTCAGTCATCTTTTTTTAACTATTTTTTTTCTGATCCTTTCCTTTATGATTCCCCTTCTTGTGCTCTCACTATGTGTTTATTATTATTTCTGATGTTCCACAGATCTCAGATCCTCTTCATTTTTCCTCAAAATTTTCCTCTCTGCTCTTTGGATCGGATAATTTCTATTGACCTATTTTCAAGTTTTCTTTATTGTGCCATCTCAAATCTGGTATGTCTATTTAGTGAATCTTACATTTTGGTTATTTTGCTTGTTAACTCTAAAATTTCCACTTTTTAAAATATAGTTTCTATTTCTCTATTGAGATTCTCTATTTGTTGAATCACTGTCATCATATTTTAATTCTTTGAATATATTTATAACAGCTGCTTTGAAATCTTTATAAGCCCAACATCTAGACCCATTCAGGATCAGTTTCTATTGATGTTTTTTTCCTCCTGTATATGCATCACATTATTCTTTTTTTTAACTCACAATTTGTTTAAACTGGGCATTTTAGATAATATATTGTAGCAACTCTGGATTATGATGCATTTTTCTAAAGGGCTTTTATGAAGTAACTTGCCTGTACTTAAACTATGGACTCTGTCTCCCCTGTAGTGTGAAGCAGTGAATATCTCTACCTAGTTTTTAATTATTTATTTATATTTTTTTAGCTTGACTTCTGATGATTCACCCTTGTCTCTACCTACCTTAGTGGTGAGCCAATGATTTGGGCAGAGATTGCGTTCTGCCCCAAACCACAAAAACACCTCACCCTATATAACTTCCACACTCTACCAGTTAATCTGTATGTATATTGGGGAATGCATTAAAAGTTCAACCAGTTTTCAATCCTTCACTGGCTTTATTTTCCACTGGTCTCTCTTGGGTCTTCATTGTGCATGTGCCTAGTTTCCCAGTTAGCCACGATATGTGGAGAGCTTATTTTAGCCCTTCTATGCCATGTCATAGAAATTTCCCCCGTTAAATATCTGGCTGGTCTGTCACTCACCCAATCAAAACCACAACCTCAAGCTATGAAAGCTGCAGGTTTCCCCCATTTGTTTACTACCAAGTTGGCCACTTTTAATTGGAAAATCTTCAAGTTTTTGTCCTCACTCCAAGTCAAGTCTAACTCTCTGTTACATAAAAATGATGGGTATTGCTTCAGCTACATACTAGTAAAACTACTATTCTTGTTAATCAAGCTGGGGTGGGGAGGATGAGAATCTTACCATTTTTTCTTATAAACATGAAAGTTACTGTTACATTACATCTGACTGAAACACAAGGTCAGACTTTACAGGTGAAGAGATTAATAAACTAAGATGTTTTCATTCAGAAAAAAAGAAAATAAAAGTACAAGCTCTGGTTATTTATCATTTGGATTACATTAACTTTTTTATTATTATTTTGGCTGTGAGGTATTTTTCCTTGTTACTTCCTCCATAATTTAGCATTCAGCCAGTTTCCACCTGCCTAATCTTACCCCACATACACACCCAGCTATATTTTCTGATCCAAATCTATGGATGATTTTACATATAATCATTGTAAAGTTTATGAAAATATCAGAAGAGAAGGGTCAAGTGAATTGGATTCTACTTTCTAGCTTAGTTGCTAACAAAGCTAAATCATAACACCCCAGGGTCTCAAAGTAAAAAAAATGTAGAGGTTGGTTAATGTCTTCCAGTCCTTTTACGCAAGGAACAGCCATTTGTTGGCTTGACTGGATAGGCAAAGTATGGGTGGAAGTAGGTGAGTAGCAGCAGCAGTAAAACTAAGGTGAAGAAAGAAAATCCCAGTACAAAGTGACATTCATTCCCCTCCAAAAAAACCTTTTCTTTCTTGCCTCCTTTAGGTTCTAACTTCCTATCAGTAGAAATCAAACATAATGGATAAGTGCACACAAAATATAACACAAGCCAATGCAGTTAAGTGCAAAAATGTACCATGAACTAAGACAATCAAAGGAAGAAGACATTGCTTTCTGGGGTGGAGATGAGAGTTGAGAAGAGGGTATAATGGAGGTTAGGAACAGAAAAAAATTAATGAAGGTGTTAAAATTAGAAATGAGCATTTATATTAAGGTAAAAGTAGCTACTCTAACAAATAAATATGATGTCTTGACTGGATAATACAATAGAAGCATTAATGTCACTCATGTGAAAAACCAATCAGATAGGAGGAAAAAGGGAAAAAGAAGTTGCAGTGGATTTTGCTTCACACAATCATTAACATTCAAGCATTCATGTTAATGGAGACTTCACCGCTGTCAGTATATGGCTTCCAAGATTGCTCTGGAAATCATTATCTAGCCAACAGATAGGGGAAGAGAGAAGTGTATATGCAAGGGGTTTACGGAACAAATTTCTACTCATGTTCCACTGTGAAAAATGAGTCATACGGCTCCTCCTAGAAGTGGGGGGATAGAGGAAGAGGCCTTGTTAAATTTAGTCTTTGGTGAGGCAACTGCTTCCCAGCAAGAATTCTTTCCAGTAAGAGAGGAGCCCAGATCATGTGGACAGCCAACCATTTCTACCACAGCTTTATGTAATGGATAGACTTCAGATGAGCAAGGATTGGAGAAAGCAATGAAAAGCATATCTGCTATTTGTTTTTGTCTGCATTTGATTTTGATTTTCCTTTGTGGAAATAATCTTCACTCTTCCCAGTCCATGTGATTTGATAGGACTGATACCAAGGACAGGTAGGGGAACAAGGCTTGACTAATCAGTATATTCTACCTCCAACCACTTGGCTTGATTCAAGAATGGATAAAGAACTTGGGATCAATGAGATTTACATACAAGACTTTTGCACAGGTTATCAGAAAGATATCTGACAGGTGTTCTTTTTTTCACCAGTGTTGCTAAGCTGGTAGGATTCGTTTACAATTCCTGGTGGCTATATATAACCTTTCATGGAAGAGTTTACCTAGGAATCATGGTCACACAAAGGAAATCAGGAAAAAGAGATGGAATAAAATGGCTTCCTGGATCCAGCCATGCCTAATACCAGGGGCAATAAATTCTCTTTCTCTTAAATAAATCTGAGTTGTACTTTCTTTAACCTGCAATTGAGAGCCCTTAATATAGGTGGAAAATATGAGCCATTTTTAAAAAACAGTCTAATTTGTATGGAATTAGGAAACATGGAAGAAAGTAATAAGTGATAAGACTGAGAAATCAAGGTAGGTTTGGAGCACAGAGTTCTTTAAAAGTTAGGTTAGGAATTTCGGGTTTAATGAAAGCCTGCTAAACTGAAGTACAAAGCAGTAAAGAAACTTGCCTAAGGTCACAGAGCTAGAAGGTAATGAAACTAGGATTCAATGCATACCTCTGGTTCTAGAGCTGCATGTCTAATGTGGTGATTACCAGCCACATGTGGCTATTTAAATTTAAATTAATTTAATTAAATAAAATTTAAAATTCGGTTTCTTAGTTACAATAGACATATTTCAAGTACTCCATGGCTATATATGTAGCTACTGGCTACAGTATTGGACATTGCAGATAGAAAGCATTCCATTATCAAATAAGATTCTATTGGACAGCCTCCTTGTACAGCTTGTGTGTGTGTGTGTCTATGTGTGTGTGTGTGTGTCCACATGCATGCGACAAAAGAAGGAACCCAGATTGTCATCCAAGTCAGTTATTGAGCTGTATTTGGGCTGAAATCTATCTCCATTTAGAAACCTAATTCCTAATTTGTATACATACAAAAAACCTCATTTACAACCTAACTATTTTTACTTTGGAAAGGCTTATATGTAAGCCTCTAAAGAACTTTTAGTAATTGTAAATATAAACAAAAAGAAACTTCACTGATATCACGTAAAGGAGCTATAACAAAATATTAGGAGATTTTTAAAAATGCTTAATATTCTGACAATCACAGAATGATCCTATGACTTCAAAATGCAAAAGAGTCAGTGCTACCAAAGGTTCTCCTTTCTTCCGACCCTCTTCTTGGGAAGGATGATCTGTGCACTGCCCAGTGCCTGTTACCTTCTAATTCTGCTCTAAAGATGTATCAACTTTCCCAAAATTTCCTCTTTGGGAATTTCCAAAGAAACTGTACTGGATCATATTTCACTCTCACAAAGCAGTGAGATTATTTATGCAAATGAAGCAATGCGTAAGACAAAGAACCCCCCATTACCATGAATTACATACCCAGTGAAATAAAATGACATGCACAGTAAGTACAAACATGTTAAAAAGTCATTTTCATAATGAAGACACTCATCCTTTGACCATAATTTTCTACCAACCATTTTTAATCTACTTAGATTTATGAAATAATTGTGTGCTCCAACCTGTAATCATCACCCGGCTCAATAGGGGAACTTCCATCCCCTTTAGCACCTACGCAGCATACTTTCATAGAAAACCTTTACAGCTGCATTTAAAATGCACATTTGGATTGATGCACATTTGATCTTGGAAATTTGAAAAGGGCAGTACAGTTTTATGCTCATTCTGCGTCCACCTCTAGAAGAAAGGATGTGCAAGATTTACACCGTGCTCAACTCTACTGCAAAGGATTTTTATATGATAATTTACAGTGATTTTGTTCAGCTCCAAGTCTTAACCAGGTCAGATTCTCAAATAATTGGCTGTAAGGTTACGTAGGACATAACATGTTCAGTTTTATTCCCTGAACTCCTGCCCCATAATCTGGGTCTATGCCTCAAGAATAACTGGGAGTAGAAACAAGGCTGATTATCGTACATGTTATCATGCCCCAGGTAAACAAACTTGCAGCTGGTAGGTTCTAATCGATTTCTTTTATGTTCTCTTCTCCCTCCACTTCAAGGAGGTTGCAGGTTTTAAGACATTGGAAATCAAAGTTACCTAGTTTGATTTAACCTAATGATGGCACAGTCTGTTCAATTACTGTTTTAATCCAATGTGTGATCGAGGGTGAATTTCTGGTGTGGGAGGAGAAGGAGCAAGGTACCACTGAGAGAATATTATTGTGTACTCACTGTTCTCACCTTTCCTCCCCTCCATAAACAGTTCTTGGGCCCAGGAGGACCTTCTGACCTACAGGAGGGGCACTCCAGAATCCCTTTACTGTGACAGTTAATGAGCTCATCTGCAAAGGGCAAACACAGCAGGCTGTTCCAGACTAAAGAAGAAGATTTTACCCTGATTCAAATGCAGAACAGCAGAGCTTTCATGAAAAATGACCCTAAGGAAAAGAATCTTCCAACAAAACAAAGTCAGGGGATGCTCAGCAACCTACAGCCAATAAGCAGGGAAGCCCACAGTTGGCACCTGCCATACCTGTGAAGGTCAGAGTCGGTGCTCAGTTAAAGGACATAAAGTATTTAAAGCTTATTTTGCTACCTGTCCATCCTCAGTGGCATCTCCACCTCTTTGTTTGTGGCAGCCACCTACTCTTGCAGGCTACCCAGGAGCCCCATTCTGGTGCCCATGTTTTTCCATTCCTCTCTTTGCAGTAGAAAATTACCTGTCTTTCTTCCTATTCCATTCAGGGCCTACATGACTGGTCCACTCACTGAGCCAGGATACTGATGGCTGATGATTGCTCCATGTGGTCCTCCTTCCAGAGATACCTGTCAATTTTTAAAAGAGGCCTCTAATATCTTTACCTAAAGAAATAAGTAATGTAGAAACTCCAGATAAGCCAGCATTTTACATTTGATATGAGAGGGAGGAAAGTGTCTATTGATGTTTCTCAAATCATAACCAGGATGTCTCTCAAATCATCTCTTTTACATTTGTACCATATAAGGGATGCACTGTTCTTTTCAATGCACCAAGACTAACCTGTTTACTTACCTACCTTTGAGATTCTATGAGGCTAAGGGTGTAAAGTAAGGCAGAGTATGAATTAATCAGAGGCACAGACAAAACTGGGTGGTGACAGCTAACATGTTACCTGGTCTGTATGTGCCCCATTAAGTTCAATGAAATGGCACAACTTTTGCTAGACTTTCTTAGGAACTGTTGCACAGCACAAATATCATACCTGCTATGGTATAGCAGAAAAACTTGCCCATGGCTGCCTGTGTGAGCTCAGCCAGGCAGATATCTAGTCTGAACCTGAGGTTCCCTGTATGTAAACTAGAAATAACAGTAGCCACTATCCAGGGTTGTTGTGAGCATTAAATGAGATGGGCCTGCAAAGGCAGCAAGCCCATGGCCTGGCACACGGCAGCCCAGCAAATGCCCTTCATCATCTTTACCCCCCGCTTCAGGATTAGTTTCTAATCTAAAGTCCTTTTTATGTGATTTTGGATACCCAGAAAAGTGCCTATTTTTTTCTTCTCTGTAACCACTTGCTCTCCTCCTTGTGCTACCTGGCCAGGCTCTTGAGAAGACCATTGCAGTAGACTTCCCAAGGTTCTTTCATGCTGGCCCTGAGGATCCATGAGACAGCCCTCATGCAAACTCACACTTGGTCAACAAGAACCTTCTGGGAACAGACTCTGAGCCTCCACCAGCATAAGGACAAGGACTTTTCCACACAGGACTTCCAGGCCCATTGAGAGGGCAAGCTAAACAGATGACACCTCATAAGACAATGCCAGACAGTATATTCTTACTGTGTGTGACATGTTGTAGAATCTAAGTAACAATAATAGCAACTAAGGTTTAATGAGCGCTTGCCATAAATCAGGCACTGCTCTAAGTATCTATAGATGTGTATACATGGTACTGTTGTTTTTCCCATTTTGTAGATAAGGACCTTGAGGCAGAGAAGGGTTAGGTAATCTCCCCAGTATCCTGCAGTGGATTGTCCACTGTCATTACTCAATTCAACAGAAACGTACGAAACACTGCGCTGAGCACAAGGCTGAGAGTGCTGAATTAGTGTGAGATCCTTAAGGGCAGGAATCACATTTCCTGATTTTATTTCCATGGTTCGTAAATGTGTGTTGATTGACTATTAATAAATGAATGAGAGAGGCATGCTGGAAGATACAGGGCTCGATAGGGACACATAGAAAAACAAAGTAAAGGCTACTCATGACCATCAGAGTAGCCAGCTCACAAGCCCAGAAGCTAGATTTAACATGAGAGCAGCCAGGAATCGAGAAGGAGATAGACCTTAATGAAGCCCAGGGTTTGTTTTGAGGATAATGATGGAGAAGACAGAGAGATGAGATGGATGGAAACAATGGGGAAGCCTTAGCAGCTAAGCAGACGTGACACCACGGGCAAGAGGAGACACCTCTAAATCTTTGAGCAAGGGAACAATTTGAGAAAAAAGTGGTATTTTAGAAAGACTGGTCTGGCAGGAGTGCAAAATTGGAAGAGAGTAGAATAACCCAGGTGTGAGGTCAGGAGGGGGTAAATCTGAGTTTGCCAAATGTTTGAATTGGAAGGAAAAGCTGCAAGAGCCAAAGCACAGAGAGAAACAACAACCCAACAATTCCTGAGTGTCTTTTATGGGCCTGAAATGATGCAAAGGGCTGCAGATGAAAGAACAAAGATGACGTAACCCTTGGTGACTGATCACCAAGGAGATGAAAACGAAGTTGAGAGAGATCTGCCAAGGTGGTGGTCAGGCATTAGACTAGGAGTGGTGCCATCCCAGAGCTGAGATCAGAAGGGTAAGATACCGACTCTAGACATGGAAGTTAATGGAAATACAACTCACATTTCTCTCTAAACCCTTTATGAGTATTTATCTCTTTGGTGAGATTTTAAGCTTCTACAAAAAAAAAAATAAAGAATCACATATCATGCATATTTTTCAAGACACCTAGGACAATATTGGAAATAAAGAAATCATACAATTAACACGTATGACCAATTGTCTTTAAATCCAACAGGAATTTATTTTTTAAATTATTACGATAACCTAGTCTCTTTCTATTCCCTCATCACTTTACAGTGCCTCTTACTTTTTCTCCATACCTCTCTACTCCTGACGAAATATGTTTCCTGCTGCTTCCACCATCTGGCACACTGATTTTGAGTCTCAGAGACTCTATCAATTCAGAAATATCATTTTTTTTATACCATCAACAAGCTAACATAAAGAAACAAAGAACTGTATATTAAAGCTGAGAAGAAGTTTAGGAAACGCTGTGTGATCAGTGTTAGGAAGGTATATTACGTTGGTGTTAAAGCTTGGGAAGTCCAAGTGCTCACATTCTGTTATTGACTTTCCACCTTATACCTATACATTTCCTTTCTTGGTGCCTGAATTGTTCCATCTATACGTGGAAAATACTCCAGGCTGAAAAACTCACACAAAGAAGAAATCCAGAACCCAGCAAGGCTTCAGCATGGTGTTGGATTAATGGAAAAAGTCCAGAGTAGGGAGGAAGTAACTCTCCAGCATGCAATCTCATAAGGGATTATGAATTCAGGACAGGAAAGACAGGTGCTACAAAAACAATGGACCGCCTACTCAGTCGTAATCTACAGCTGCATGATGGGAGATAAGATTCCAGTCAAATGGCTGATGAAGTTCCTTAGAGCATCATTGCCCACTGCAATGATCCCAGAAACAAAAGATATGGGGGCTCAAACAACTGTGGAAGGAATCAAAAATGGGTTTCAATTCTCTTACAAATTCCAGTTGATTGACATTAACTTCCTAGATCCCTGTGTTAAGGACTTGGGGGCTGTTCCTGGGATATTTCTGGATACAGTGCTGTAATTTATGGGTGACACGTGACAGAGGGAAGGGGGAGGTGATAATGGTACGTGTGTGATTAGGCTGATCTGGTCATGTCCAAACCCCATCTTCATAATTCGCATGAATAGTCTAAAAAAGGATTGAGTGAAATTCAGAGAATGCCAATGACTCTAATCTGTGAGTGTTTCCTGAGTCATTACTAAGTACAGGGCACCATACACTACAAAGGGAAGCCTCGCGGTGGAGGAGAAAGAGCACAGAAAAGAAAATCAAAAGACCTGCAAATACTGCAAAAATAGCTTTACAACCTCAGGCAAGACATTTCACCCTCCAGATTTCCATGCACTAATCTGGAAATGGGAGAAGGATGCACCTTGGGATACAAAATTCGACATTGTTGTTATTTTAATTTCCAGTACTTACTACTTCTTTTTCACACACAAAAAATAATAATACCTAATTAATTAATAAAAAAGTTGTATCTCATCAAAATATGTGGATCATTTTAGGTAAGTTTAGTCTACCTTGAAGATGAAAGTGAGAGTGACCATAGCTTAACCACAGCATTTATACATCTAACATTCCTAGATCTTAGCTTTTATCTCTTTTCCTTCCTATAAAGCATGCTGTATTTATCTTCCCCAAATGCTCGACTTGAGAAATGTAAGTAATGTTGGCAGTAGCTGGTGAATTATTGAGTACCAGGTAGGGGCTGAAAGTGCTGATGGAGAAAGGGACGGATATTGGTTTCCAGATTTCAAACTGTATAGATGAGAGAGTGGGAGAGAGGAGGGAGACCCAGAGGAGGAAAGAACCACCTAGTTTCAGATATTTTGATCTCGAGGTGCTCGTGAGCTATCGGAATGAAGCTGTCCAGTTCTGTACGTAAGTCTGAAGCTTGGGAGAAAAATCTGGGCCAGAGATAAAATTCAGGAGTCATTGGTATATTGATGATAATTGATATAATGAGAATGGATTAGAGCAACCAGGCGAAAGAAGTGTACAGAATGAGAAAAATAGTTTGCTTAGGATGAAAAGAATTCCAGAATTTAACCGGGAAGCAGTAGGGGGTACCCTGAAGAAAACCAAAAAGGAATAGTCTGTGAGGTGTCATGACAACCAGAGAATGAGGTGTCAACATAGCCAACAGGACAGAGAGCTCCATGAAGTAACGACAGCAGAAAAATCCAGAAAAGAGCTTTTGAAAAAGCCCAGTGGATTTGGTGATTAAAACACATCCAGCTGTTCGTAAGATTTCAGCAGAACAGAGTAACTGGATGTAAAATGAAGTGAGGAAAATAGTATTTACTTTTATTTGGAGCATTATGAAGGATGGTGTGGATAGCGCCCAAAAGATGGAGAAAAAATATATTTTAAGTATTTCCTCTTTTCCATCGCCTGCAACTGGATAAAGGTGAGCTCTGTTTTATATACTGGCATGAGTCTATCAAAAGTTGATTTCAACTGACTCATTGCTAGGAGAACTGACAGACCACACTAAGAAGAAAATAACATCTCAGAAAGGGGGAGTTTTCTAAATCCCATTTCCTTGTCTGCCGTGTTACATCTGTCAAGTTTTAAAACAGTCATTCCGCCTCTTTGTTGATCCATTCCCTTAGCTGTGGAATGGAAAATAATTCCCTTTTAATTGGATCCTGAAGTGCTAAGGGCCTTTCAGACTTCCCAAGACTCTGCAGTGTTTGGAGACAACATCCTAGCTCAGAAATTTCCCAGCTGCTCTGTCCTACTACTGAGAAAGCCACTTCTCTCTTCACATGAAATCCATAACCCCAATGCTCAAGACACAAATTTCTTTTTGTGGGTTTCTTTGGCTGTGGACCCTGGACTACATCCTTGTGTCTACAAAAGTAAAGTAGAGAACTGAGCAAATGATCCAGAGAATTTTGCTCCCAGGTCAATGTTGGCCTCAGCCTATTCATTTGTTCAACCAGAAAACTTTATGAAACTAATTCCTACTGCATAGGCTACAGCCTCCTGTTTATTGGGTCTGTGCAGGTTCATTTGAATTCTGTCTCTTTCCTCTTGAATTTCAGCCTCTACCAATTTTGTGTCCCCCAGGAGCTGTCGTTAGCAGCCATATATCCTCTCTTGTAAATAAACCCAACTGTCTGCTGGAAATTTCCACTTGCATCTCCAGCCATCTCACCGAGTGCAACACACCTAAAATCAAATTCATCAATCTCTCCCCCAAAACTGGCTCCTTCCCAGACTCTTCTATTTTTGTCGATTGACATCATTCTCCTCATCATCCTGGCTCACACTCTCAGCGTCATCTCTGCGCCCTCACTCTCCCTTGTCTTCTGTATCCGTTCCCCAAGTCCTAAAATTTTCCATTGAAATGTTTGCTCCCTTTGTCCCCTCTAGCTTCCGGTTTTTGGGTACTTCTTGTATACCAGATGCCAGCCATGCTGAGTACTTTATAAGCCTCACCTTGCTTAAGCCTCATGAGCACCCTTTGGAGAGGTGCATGGAATCTCCCCCCATTCTGCAGATGAGGAAATTGTGCTTCAGCTGGCTGGGAGAGAACTGTTATGGACTGAAGGTTTGTGTCCCCCCAGAATTCATATATTGAAACCCTAGCCCCCAGTGTGACTATATTTGGAGATAAGGTCTGTGAGGAGGAGATAAAGGTTAAATGAGGTCACAAGGATGAGGCTCTCATCCAATAGGGCTGGTGCCCTCATAAGAAGAGAAAGGGATACCAGATCTCTGTCTACAACGTGAGGACTTGGAGGGAAGACAATCATCTGCAAGCCAGGAAAAGCATCCTCACTAAGAAACACATCAATCAGCACCTTGATCTTGGACTTCCCAGCCATGAGGAAATATATTTCTGTTGTTTAAGACACCCAGACTAAGGTATTTTGTTATGGCAGCCCACGCAGACTAAAACAGAGACCTTGCCCAACCCATCACTAAGGGACAGAGCTAAGATCCAAAACCAGGTCCACCTCTCTCCAGAGAGCATGCGTGGAGCCAGCTACCAACCTGCACAGACCCCTGGGCTGGCTCTTCCGCACAGGCCCCCATCACCTCGCAGGGAAGGCTTGGGAACAGCTTCTTGATGCCCCCCTTGCGTCAAGTCTTCCTTGGCCTCCTCTGGTTAACCTGTGCATGTCAGATTTCTTTTCTTCAAACACTGCTCAGATCAGATCATCCCTCTGATCAAAGCTTTCAGTGGCTCCCCACTGGCTGTAAGATCAGGTTTAATCTCTTTAACTAGACATCCAAGTTCCCTTTAGACTGGCCTGAGCCTTCTTATTAAGCTCAGCTCCCCTCACATCCCATCTGAAAGACACACCGCTCTGTTTATCAAAATGCCATGAGTTATTTGACTGAGAGATCCCATGAGGGCAGGGGCTACATCAGTCCCATCTCTACGTGACCAGAGTCTGGCACACAGTAAGTGTTCAAGCAGTAGCTGTTGAGGGAAAGACAGAATGAATTGGCGCATGCCATTTCCCTGGCTCGGCTGTACCACTAGCTGGTCCTGTCATCTGCAGTTTGCCCGGGGGCAGGAGCAAGCTCAGACCCACCTCAACAATGATGGCCTCTACTTTGATACCTCCAGACCACCCCAACCCACCATGATACTCCTCCTCTAAGCCCCTTCCCAAGGACTATGTCTGTAACTCAACACATGTCACTTACTAATCTAAACCAATCTGTTTACCCATGTTCAAGAATGTTCATTTTTGCATTGTTTGTAATTGCAAAAAATTGATAATAATCTGTGGCAGAGACTGCCAGCTGCCTTCCAAAATCTCCTCTATCTTTCTTGTTTATTATAAAAATTCTGATCTTTAGATGGGGCCCATTATCATTCAGCTAAAAGCAAAAACAAAACAAATAAAAAAACACATGTTTCATCCTTCTTTGCAGCTAATTATAGCCACAGGATTAAATTTTGGCCAATGAGGTGTAAGCAAAAGTGTGTGTGCAACATCTTGGAAGTGTCCTTAGATATATAGCTTTCTCCTCCATATCCTCAGTCCCACTGCCTGGAATTCAGATGTGATTACAGAACTCAAGCAACCACATTGGACCATGAGGATGTGGACATGACAGAACAGTGATCTAGAAAGAGCCTGGATATTTGCCAGCATCATCGAGTTGCCATAGCAACCCTGTGCTGCCTGCCTCTGGACTTCATTTTGAGGAGAGAGAAATGAACTTTTATCTTGTTTGCACCACTGTTATCTGGGTTTCTCTATTTCATACAGCCAAGACGGCACATACTGCAAATGCTTGTTATTAGCAAAATAAAGTATGTTGATATGAAGGTAGTTTAAAGAAAATAACTAGATCTATCTATCTCTTTACCTACCTCTCTATTTATCCATTTGAGAGAAAAATATGCCATATGTGATTATATTTTTAAGTAAAATAATAGATTCTTATATTACTTACATAACAAATGACAAAAACTTTTATCACAAAAATTGCTAATTATTTCTACTCTGCATATACCTTGCCTGCTCAATAATCTTTCAAACTTCCCAAGGGCAGAGAGAAGAACCTTTATTTTCTTTGTGTCTGCCACTCTCCCTAGCATACACTAGGTCCTAATATCTAGCTAAAATCTTTGGAAATCTGTCAAACACTATGTGTACAGAAACGCCAGCAGAAAATGGAGAATGGGGATGGGGACTTAAAAACCGAGATCCCTCACCCCCAATAATTTTCCAATATTTTATAACCTAAAAGGTTGTTCACTTTCTGTTATCAGCCCTAACGTAGGAGAAGATTGTATGCACAACTAAAGGGTTTCACTTGCCCTTCAGTCCCCTACTCTCCACTACATTCAATTCACTTTTCAGTAAAAAATAAAGTAACTATTTTGAATTCTAAAATGGTGGTGAAGCTCAATCATAAGAGAGGCTGAAGGAAACAATAAAAGGAATAAAATGGCATTTCTTTATAACATGTAGTTTGAGAGTTAGAATGAAGACTGATCTATAGATTTACCAAGTTCAAACTTACTCTTACCCTATGTATTTAGTAGTTATGTTCCAGACGACAAGATTTCTTTCCATCAGCTGTGCAAATTCATCTTAATTTCATACTCTTTATCGGAATACTTTGTTTGGGACCCATTGAGCAGGACTAGGGCACAGCATGGAAGTTTATTGGAAAGACCAGCTCTTGTTTATTTCATAATTATACGCCTGACATTTGGAAACTCCTGCTTGTTACTAATCGCTTAATTAGGCGCCCCAAAGATCATAAAAAATCATAGGTTTAACTTCAACTTAAAAGATCCTTTAACTCTTCTTGCTCTGAAATTCGATCTCATTCACTGTACAAGCAATTACAGCCCTGAAAGTGACTGCTCATGATAATAGACCTCATTTAAAGGAGAGAAATCTAAACACACGAGGACCTGATTTTTTAAAAAAATCTGCGCGTCCACAGAAAGAAGACGTGGAACGGATAAATCAATAATGGAAAAATAAATAAATAAAACCCTAATCATTGATTTACATGCAGCAAATCATTCACTACCGCTTGCATTAATGGAGATTTACATAAACAGTCTGAATGGTGGGTGACCTTCAGGAAAATTGCTATTAAGACAAAGGCCTTTGCATATCTTTTCAAAGATATTTGACAAGAGAATACTCTGCATGTCTTCATTGCTATAGGTTTCATTTAGATCACCAAGAATTTTTGCTAACTATACATGTCTCTTACCTAAAGGCAACAGTGTATCTGGTGAATTTTGTCAATTTACAAACACATATACACATTAACACCCAAAATAATTATGTCTAGGAGTACAAATTAGAGAACACTAGTTTTTTTTGTTTTCTTTTCTTATGAGCAGTCAATGATATGCAGAGAAAAAATGAGGATGACCTTAATTGTGAAAGCACTTTTGATAACAAAGGGTAGTATAAAAAGGCAGACTATTACTCCAAACTAGCATTTCCCGAAGTACATTACAAAAAACCCTGCTTCATCAACAGACTTCACAAAAAAGCCTGTGGCCAAAGGAACATGAAATATGATGCTTACTACCTCCTCTCAAAGATAGTCTCATTAACACATTACATTCTATAAGTATATTAAAGGCTCTGAAAAGCCCTGCACTAAAGTATACAAATGTAACCAGACATTTTTTTCCTAAATTAACTTGTATAACTATTCCACTTTGGGAAACCATGCTCTCAATTAATAGTCTAAGGTTTGGCTTTCACTTTGTGTCATAATCCTCAATGGAATGCTATTTATTATGAAAATTATTGACTAAATGTTTGCTATGGTTAAAGCAATATAGAGAACAAGAGGTAAATAAAGTAGGATCATTGATTTTCAGGAGCTGACACTCAGGTAAAAAATTTTACATGCATACCCCAAACTAAAATGTATCATGGAAAGTGATATGTGCAGGCAACAATTGCCACAGTTAAGTTGAACAGGGAGGGTTTCAGAGTCTGTGACATTTCAGACTGAATCTTAAAGAATTTGGGAAGAGATGAGGTTTGGAAATATGAGACAAAAATATGAAGGGGCAGAAAACTCAAGATGTTGTAGGGAATGACGAATCGACTAATTAGCTAGGGTAGAGAGTTGGGTAAGCGGCCTATAGGCTAAATGCTGGAAAGCTCACCGGCAGCTTCAAGTAGAGGCCGGATTCTGAGGATACTTGAAAGCGAGGTTAAGGAAAGTGGACATTATTAGGTGGGCAACGTGGAACACAGAAGAATTTTGAGGGTGATACGATTAAAGTGCTTTGCAGAATGGTTTGCAGTGCTGTCCTCAGTATGGAAGTGCAGCCACTAGCAGTTTCTCATCAACTACTTGGATCACAGCATTATATAATTCAAGATCTTAAATAAATTTGTGTTACGAAGGTTCAGAGAGCTGCACATTTTATCAGAAATGCTCAAAAGCAACCAAGAGTCTAGAAAATTATAGTTTCAGAATAAATAACAGAGAAGAGCGATAAATTTCTGCTGCCTTCCATAAACCCAACATGATGGTAACACAAATCTGAAATGTCACAGTGTGCACCCCCACTCCCACTTGGGGAGGCAACCATGGAAGGGTCCTGCAAAACTGATGGGACCAATTTCACCACCACAGCTTTTACTGGTTATAAGAAGCTATGCTTGTCCCTCAAAGCCACACACGGTTCTGCAAATCTACATGGAACAGAAGCGAAGGTTGTACAACCCTAATCAGAAAATCCAAAGTCTGAAATGTTCCAAAATCCGAAACTTTCTGAGCATCAGCATGACACCACAAGTGGAAAATTCTACAACTGACTTTATGTGATAAGCCATGGACAAAATGCAGTCAAAACTTTGTTTCATGCACAAAATTATTTTTAAAATATTGTATAAAATTATCTTCAGGCTATGTGTATAAGCTGTGTAGGAAACATAAATGAATTTCATGTTTAGACTTGGGTTCCATCCCCAACATATCTCATTAGGTATATGCAAATATTCCAAAATCTGAAAAAATCTGATATCCAAACACTTCTGGCCCCAAGCATCTTGGGATATAGGGATACTTAACCCGTATTTCATGCAACAAACAAAGTGGCAACTTTATATATTTAAAGACCAAAAACAGGAACTATTCCATTTCACTTTGAAAATGTAATGACTATTTGCTTCAGAAAACAGTTTAAGTAGGACAATTGCCTTCACCTCTACTGGGGTAGCTTAGTTCAGTGGTCCCCAGCCTTTTTGGCACCAGGAACCACTTTTATGGAAGACAATTTTTCCATGGACTGGGGGGGTGGGGTGGGGATGGTTTCGGGATGATTCAAATGCATTACATTTATTGTGTACTTTATTTCTATTATTATTACATTGTAATATCTAATGAAATAATTATACAACTCACCATAGGTTGGGGACCCCTGGTTTAATTGACTAGGAATCTATAATTGTGCTTGAGAGGAGAGTGAAATAGATTGAGATGAGATATGGAGAATGTTTTTTAATAATAATAATAATATGTAGGTAGTCACTGTCCACAGTATCCAGGACAGCTCTTCTCCTGTAAGGGGAAACCCACTGGGAAAAGAAGCTGTCTTTTCTGTGATGCATGCTACAGACTTTCAAAACAACTGATCACAGAAAATGTTCAAAGTCTTGATTAATTAGAATGGTTAGTATAAACAGGAGTTTTGGTCAATTTACTAAGTAACTAAAGATCACTCTTATTCCTCTTACCCCTTTTTGCTAAAAGTCTTCCTGAAATGAGTTAATCCATATTCCTGCCTTATCCTGTGCATTATCCAGATAGGTGATTCCCGCACAACACCCTGACGCTGGCCTGGCTATATCTGAATTATGTGCAGAGCTTCTGTGAAATGCAGATTCCTGGACGGCTTCTATCCCCACCCCACCCCCATTCTGATTCTGTGTGGGTCTAAGAAAAGTTTTAGCGATATTTTTTAATTACCCAGGTTTTGAAAACCACTAATCTCAATGATAATTGGATGTTTCTTAGATGGTTCACAGTACTGGAAGCACTATAAAATCTCAGAAAGAACTATACCAACACCACTGTGACAGAGACAGGGCTAGATGGATACCAAACTCTCTTTCCCTTTCTTCCTGGGCAAAGAGCTAGACTACATTTCCCAGCCTCCCTTGCAGTTAGGTGGGGCCACATGACTGAGCCTTGGCCATTGGAATGTGGACAGGAGAGCTGTGTACTACTGTCAACCCTGGCCCCAAAAAACTTCAAAGAGAATCTTCCAGGTTGGCTGCCTGCCTTTGTTTGCCAATCAGGATCATCAAACTCAGGAGAGAACTGTGAGATCCTAGAGGAATATCAGAGCCACAGGATAGTAAGAGTTCAGCTACATGAGTGAGTGTATGGAGCAGAGAAATTACCACCACTGACTTCCTTGGATTGTGAGGTGGATTCGAAATCAACTTTTATCGCATTGAACTACTGAGATGCAGGGACTCTTGGTCACAGCCCTTAGCTTACCCTTATTAATACAACCACCTTAACATTTTTAGTGCACTTTGCAGTTGACTAAGCGTTTTAAAATCATAAAGCGATATGCTCATATTTTGACATCCAACTAAAAGTCGTAGGACTATAGGCCATATTTAACCTTTAAAAGGAATTCTTATAGGAGCTTATTTCTCTATGGTTTTCTTCTTTCTTTTAAAAGTAGAGTATAGGGTATATGAGGTCAGCGGGGGAGTTGGCTAATTGAGAGTTCCAGGTAATAAGATTTCAATGTAATAAGTTTTTATAACAGTTATAGGAATAAAAAGGAAATAAAACAGCTAATAAGTCTGAATTTTCAAAGACCAAATGGATACAAAATGAAAGCTTGTGAAAAGTTAAGAATTCACAGACTCCCACAACCTGAAGAGTATTCAAAAGGTCATGATATTTATTTACTTCTGAAAAAAATCTGTAGGAAGAAATTCTACCACTGAGCGCATCATTGTTCTTACTTTGGACGAGGTTTTATAGTATAATGTTAAGAGGACAAGGTTAGAAGTCACACAGACTGGGCCTAGATACCAGCTCTTCTGCTTACTATAATGGTTGGGAAATCTCAAATAAGCTCACTCTCCCCATCTGCGCAATGGTGATGACATTATCTACTTCATTAGGTTGTTATGAGATTTAAATGGGCTCTAAGCCACATTGTAAATATTTAATATTTACTATATTAATATTAATATAGCACTTAGTTGCACATGTCTTCTTTTTTAGGACAACTAAAATTTTCTACATACATACGAAAGATCCTGAGAACTTAGGAGCCATAACTCGCTAATTTTTATCTCAAAAGAAAGATAAGACCGTTGGTGGTGGCTTTGCCTGGAATTCTATATAGGTTAACACTGTCCCTGTAAAGCAACAACTAGTGTGCTAATGCCTACGCATCTTAATCCTTTTTCTGCCAACCATGAAGACCAGTAAGTCTTGGGCAAGGATCACTGGAGCTTAAAGCGCTTCTAAAAATGGTAAAACTCTCCCCACTCTTGGGGAGAAGAGCTAGCCGGCTGTCATGGTCCTCCAGTCTCGGCAAGCTGGAGCTGCCATGGCCCTTCACATCGTAGCCCATCACAAAACGCATCCTCGGTGAGAGGAGGCAGAGATAACTCGATGGGGGTGCATCTGCCTCCCTCTGCCTGGCCAGCCCGAGACAGCAGTGGGAGCTGCCACCTCATTTCTTTTGATAAGCTACTGAGGAGACACAGTGTCTTCCCCAGTTTTCTAAGTTTTAGTTTGAAAATTGAATTCGAGAACTTGTCAACTCTGACAGCAGAGCTTTAAAATTCAGTTCAAAGACAATCTGCTTGTACTTTATAAAATCCGTCTTCTGACTTCAGAGCAGTAGGATTTTTCAAAATCTTCACTACGTAGGGAATGAAAACCTTCAGTTTTCCTTCTTTCCAATTAAACTTGGGTTCTTTATAAAAACCATTACAATTTTTTTCTCTTCCTATACCAATTCTTCTCCCCTAAACTGCCTCTTTCGGTAAACATAACTCAGTCCTACATTTCAAAAAGCAAAGCTGAGACTTTTGTGTAATACGGCCCTTCTTCATTAGCAAATACTGAGGACAAAAATAGGTAACACACACAGGATTAATCACAAATCAACACTGTTCAAGTGACGGGATTTGTGACACTTGAGGTTTTAAAAATAATAATAAGCAAAGCCTATGGAAGAAATCACTCCACTGCCTAAAGTCACAAAAGTCACACCTGGCAGCACAGACCTCCATCGGAGGCTATATTGAGAGGTAAAATTACCAAGACTCAAAGGAATAGGTCAAAACCCTGAACATGGCAGGAAACCAAAGGTAAAACCACGATCCAATGACAGATGGCAAAGGCCTGTCAATGCCTGGGAAATTACATGGTGAAATTCGTTTCTGACATTTCATTCACGGAAGAATAACAAGACCCTGAAGTTAAACAATGACATTCCGAAAGGAAACACCTCCGCGGATGACACTTCTTGCATAGTTCAGCCTCCAGGGCATACACCCAAACCAGAATTTCCTATTGCTCAGGTGTGTGTGGGAGGAGGTGGGGGGAGCACGGAAGGGACAGAGGAGATGGGGAGGGAGCGGAGACGAGAGAGCCAATATCTGTGCAGAGGGAGGAGGGTGGAGAAGGGTGACAGTTCATTTCTGCTCCTTCCCAAAGGACTTGAGCCTTCACTTCGTAGATTTTTTCCTAAGTGACATCTGAAGGGTGCTGAAATCATCCATTCATTTGGGTTCTAGTTGGCCTTTAAATGTAATAATTCAACGGAGAGTTCAAGCTGGGGGTTGGGGGAGGGAATGGTTTGAGATGTTTTCATGAACAGTAACCAAGCCAGACAGCTAAAGAAGACCTTGTTAAAGGCATGAAGCACTCAAATTAGCCACTAAGGCTAATTTTTTACCCCTCAGGCCGAGGGGCACAAGCCCGACTGTGGGACCTTCCAGACTGTTGTATTCATCTGAGCAGGAAAGCATCAAAGGGAAGCAATACTTTGATTCCAGAAAAATCCAGTGTGTGTGTGATGGTGGTAGGCGGGGTGGGAGGGGGGTGTAACTGTTTCCATTTTACCAACATTGGAAATGAAGAAAAATGTTTGTTAGTGATCAGGAAAATCGAGCCCCATTAAATTCCAAAGGCAAGCTCTAAGTTTTATTTGCTAATTTCTGTCACTTTGCCTTCGTTAGAATGATGATCACTAATTATTATTTTTATTAGGATTCACTTTAAATTTGTTTCAAAAGGGCCTGAACAATGGATTTTAATTATCACTAATACACTGTATTAGAAATCAATTCCTAAAATATAAAAAGCAACAGAACAGATTTTTCATCTTATAGCATAACAAAACACAGACACACACACACACACACACACACACACACACACACACACACACACTTTCTTACACTTCCAAAAACTTCACTTCTGTTTTCTCCTTCTTTAGATAATAAACATAACTGCTTGCAGTTGCAGGTGATACTGAATGGCCCATGCACCCCACTTCCCCTATATGCATAACTATTTCAAAAAGGTGATTACAAACAGTATCTTGCTTTCTGATGCTCCTTCCCTCCTGAAACATCAAACTAAAGAGATTGAGTTTCCCCAGTGAGTCTCAGAAACACAAAACAGGATGTTTAATTTGTTTAAGTTTCCAGAGCAATTTACCGGAAACAAAAATAAAATACCATGGCATTTTGCTGGCATCTTAAAAAAAGAAAGCCTCTCCTGGAAGTACAATGAACCTCATGAGATCTCCAACACGAATCCTCTATTCGCATGCTCACATTATTTTTATGATTTTGCTCACTGAAGAACAGTTTAACATATTCCAACCCATGCATTTAGTGAAAGAGAAGCTTCCAAGAAAACAGGTCTTCTTTATGAGGCAGCCCCCAAGATCTCCGACAGCTAAATAGACAAGCAACCTCCCACAGTCCCTATTCCAGCCTCCATAATCAAATGACTGCTCACCGGATCGTCTTAATTTGAAAAAAGTTTCTCCTGTTTAATGGAGTAAAGCATCAAGCTCAGTGTCAGCCCTGAGTTTAAAAATCTTTAAAGAAAACTTCTATGCCTGTGAGTAAGGTACTGCCATCTATGCTTTCATTATTTTAAAATGAAGCTTGAAATGAGAGGAATGATTTTTTAAAAAGAAAAGGAATTATTCATCTGCAGACCCTGGCTTAGACATTGTACAAAACGGCCTCAGGAGGCCAAAGGGAGGCATTATTTAAAAGATGGTAGGTCATTTTCTTTCTTTTTTAATTTCTGCTCTTCAGGAATTGCATTTGATGTGCTATCATTGACATCCTGCCATCCTGGAAGACTTTTTATTTCCCTGCTTTGGAGTGAATTCTCAGACAATCCTTTGGTCTATTGATTGTCAGAATCATTGCAGTGGTTGCTTGGCCTAGGTTCTGGGAGGTCAAGACAGGAAACCTCAAATGTATGGGATTCTCTTTTCTACTGTTTCTGCTGGCTCTGACTTGGCCCTGAACCACCAGATAGCTACTTAAAAACCATATATAGGATTTATAAGGTACTACTATTTATAAGGTGCCACTTGACACATGCATATTAACAAGCTGTGAGCTATTCCACATCAGTTTAGAGTTCTTTGGTTGCAAGCAACAGAAAATTACTCTAGCTAATTGCAGGAGACAGAGACTGTATCCAAAGGGTAAAGTGAGCTCACAGAACAGATCAAAAGGCACAGAAAAAGGTAGAAACCAAGAAAGGTTTGAGGAGATCTAGTTAGCAGGAACAACTTGATTATCTTAACTAGGCATTGCTACTGGAATGAACAAGTAAAGAATCATTTTTTGAGTTTGTTGCTTATATTATATCACTGAAGTTTCAGAGTCCCAAAAGAGAAAGTCTGACTGACATTTTGGACAAATAGTTTTTTGTTGTAGGTGGGGCTGCCCTGTACATTGTGGGATATTTAGCAGCATCCTCGGCCTCTATGCACTAGATGCCAGTAGCGCCCCCTCCAGTTGAGACAAAATATCTCCAGATATTGTCAAACGTCCCCTGGTAGGCAAAATTATCCCGCTTAAGACTGGCTTACGCTGAATCACAAAACTGCCCACCTCATTGGCTCATGAAAGTCCAGATACCTTGATGTGCAATCCCGTAAGACAAAGAAAATGTGGGTAAGTTTCCAAAAGGAAGTTGGGTTACCATCTCCAAAAGAGGGGAATTAATGTTTGCTGTCCATTTCAACATCTGTAAGTAGAAAGCTGAAGAAGATTAAGTTTTCCAGCCCATGTATTCAGGGAACAAGAAAAAAAGGCAATTTTAAAAATTCTGAAAACAAATTGTAGAAAAAGTCACACGTCAAAATGCCGTATCAGTCCTTCACAAAGCTATGACGGTTAGCCTTAGTGTGCTGAAAAAGCACAATCCTGGTACAGTGGATGTTCTTTTCTATTTTTATTCAAATTCTCCATGTTTTCTTACCTGTTTTTAAATCCTGCCAGATCATTTTCCAACTCTGGGTATCTATGGAATTCTGGTAATTGACATGGCTAATTTAAGGGAAACTGATTCCAAATCCCAGAGAACACCCAATGCATCTCTGTATTAATTAGTCGGCTCACTCTGTTGGTTCCAACATGGTGCTAATGAGACCAAAGACATGAATCCAATGCTCATGCCATATGGGCTTGCTCCACAGCCAGCCTGGAGCCCCACGCCAACCAGCCAACTGATAAATGTGCAAGGCCATTGGTGGGGAAGGGACTAGGAAAGAACATGGATGTGTCCAGACAAATCCATCCTCATCCACTTCCACGCAGCACGGCCTTCCAGGGAAGGGGCTGCTCCTTCATCCTCGTGGAATGAAGGGCACGGCACTACCACCACGGTACCTCCTTCCTAACACTCAGACACACCATGCCATGTCTTTTCCTCTCCCATCTCTAGCTCATATCTATTCATATTAGCTTCCTTTGCTGCTACCTGTTCCTTCATTCATTAACATTTCTTAAAACGTAGAGCATCGAACTTCATCTCCAATCCGCACTGACTCTAAATTCCCTGATCCTCCCATCAGCAGCAAGACGAGGCCTGTCTCTTCTTCCATTATTATTTCTGACGGCCCCAAAGAAATCACTTAATATTCATTTCAGTCTCCTATTTCAGACAGTCTTAAAAATCAATTTCAAAATTTTTCTTCTTGATCCTGTCATTTAGTGCTGAAATGGCCCAAACTGATTACTTGGGACATTAGCGTTTCTCCCTTCTCCCTCCAGGATGTCAGCTTCACTTTGTGAGTCTGTTATGGTCTGATTTAAGCTGCCTTTCGTTTCAGGGTGGTTGTTTTTCACCAAGAAACACGATTTTTTTTTTTCAGCTATATTTGTAGAACAACTTTCAATTATCCTTCTTTTGTGAAAAAACGGCAGTAAAAAATAGGCAAAACACTCTGGCTAAGAGAAAAATTAAATTCAATGGGTGAAAAGGGAAAAAGAAAAAGTCTTAAGATGGCAATTTCTCAAAAATCTTCAACAAGAGTGCCACTTTCAAGCACCTACTTTCCAAGTAGTAAATTAGTAACATTAACATCACCTAATTTAGTAATAAAAAGAAGTTAAAATAGCCATTCAGGATAAGATGCTGAAAGCTGCAAGGAAGCCAAGAACAGGAAGAAAGAGGACTGAAAGGGAGGAAAGGTAACGACAGCTTTTATAAAGAAGAAAGAAAGTTCTTTGTCTTCGCTGCCATTCTGTGAACAGTCTAGAGGGTTCAGTTCATTGTCATTGTCACTGCCCTTCTTCCTTGCTATTGTTTTGCTTTTTCGGGTTGTCTTGAATTCTCCAAGTAACATTATTAGAGAACTGGAGGGGTGGAAAACCACCAGGAGGACCCAGCGGGCCCCGGGGACCTAACTAAATGAAATGAGACCAGGTCATTTTATTCTTTAGCCTGTGTTTTCTCTGCTTGGAGAGGAGAGGGTGGTTTTAAGAGTAAAGAAAGCTACAGACGGGACATTAAAAGAGAGCTGTGGACCATGCAAAACAGTCCTCCCGCCTGATAATCGCAACCAATTTTTGCTCTAAGATTTATTCTGCTGTATTTGTAATTCCACCCACTTGTTATTTACATTATTACAATGTCCTAATGGACCTCCCCCCACCATGATTCTGGCTTGCTTGAGGAGGAAATATCTGCTAAAACGAGGAGGGAACGAAGGCCGTCGGCATGAACTGCAAGAGAGAAAAACAATTGGATTTTTTTTTTTATATATAGGATCAAAGAGTCAAAAATCATTCTTTCTGCAACTGTGGAACATCAAACATTGGGACTTAAAAGTGTCACCTCAGGAATTAACAAACACGAGGATGTGTGTCCAGCCCCAAACCACTTTCTGAGACTGAAGATAAATTGTAGGAACCCATCCACATCACAGCAAATGTAATCAAATGGACTTTGAAAAGGCACAACGTGACTTGGGGATAGCGTGTCCTGTATCTTTTCTGCCTGCCAAATGTGTGGCCTTTCTGTGCAGTGCAAGTGTCTTTCTAGTGCCACCAGGAGGCCACTAACATTAAACTGAATAGTACTGTCCTGGCTTTCAGGTGCTGATTGCATGAAGTCAGCCCATGACAGCAATGGCCTAAAATCATGGAACGTAACCAAGCGAAGGTGATCGTACTATTGTTTGGACGTTTACTGAACATCAATAATGCATTACGCTCCATCTGCAACACGGAATTAGACGCTGCCCCTGACTAGGAATTCATTAATCTACATGGCTATACAGGCAACCAGAGGATGCCTTGACAACAAGAAGGGAAAAATAGGAACTGTTTAGATTATCGACTTTTTAAAACAAATGAATCGTCTTTAGAGACTGTGGTGGTAGCTGAGAGAACAAAGCCTTGACGACAGATGCTGAGCCAAGTCAGACAATGAGAACACCTGAGTCCTGCACCTACACCAGAATTCTCCTGAAAGTTCTGCCAGACTTCAAGCAAAGCTGATAACAGAACATTCAGACTTTGCAAAATTAGATTATGATCCACTTTCCCGAAGTTCTATTTACTTTCCTAAGGAATTTACTTCTAAATTCTTGCAAATACCATTAGCTCTGTGAATGCACTTCTAATTGAATTAGAATGATAAACATTGCAAACTGGACTCAACTGCCAGAGACAGCAAATCTGAACTACCCGTGTAATTAACACATGTCCCTACGCTAACAGGCAGTGCTGACCAAGAAACATGACCCTGAATTGGGGTGATACACCCTTAATCTAATGATGCCACGCTTTCAGCTTGTTGGTCTTCATCTCACATTTCCTTATGATGCTTCGGCATTTGTAAAACTGTCTTTGATTCTAATAAAATGAGTGTAATGCGAGCTCAACACAGAATCACATGGCGTAGTGACTGGCAAGTGACTTGAGAGGTCACCTAATAAAACCTTCCTGCGCAGTCAGGAGGCACCACAGACACATCTCTGATAGCCTCTGCTAAGGACATCCAGTGACAGGAGATGTCGACGTCCCAAGGCTTTCATGGGTCACTCAACTTCAGTGGGACAGAATCTTGTATGGAGCAGGTAACATTTACAGATGGATAAGCAAAGTTCTAGGATGTATGGATAGAGAGAAGCGTAAAGGGGAGAGCATATTTTTATTTTAGTTATCTCTGTTTTCCTGAAGCATTTGGTTTCCTGACCTTTCCATTTCAAATATTCTGTGTAACTTCACCCTCATGTGAATCCTTTCCACTATACCATCCTCAAGTTTATTCTCTAATTCGTAAGAACGACAGCACCAGAAATCCCAAATGCCTATGATAAATTCCTTGCAGGTCACCTATCAGATCACAGTCCCACATCCATGCACCTAAGGAAATGCATGCCGCCAGCCTCACAGAGACACAAGGAAGAAAAGCACTTCGGATTTTACAAGGACCTTAACATTTCAGGAGTCTGGCATTCTCTAACTGGCAGCAGGTCCTGGGCAACAACTTCATAGGCTAACGATCCATCCATACCTATTGTAGAAGGTCTTTTTGGTCTAACGCAGGGCTAGTTACTATGATGGAATAGAGAAAAATATATACACGTATATATCCAGATGTGGCTCCTTGCCATCAAAGATCTTCCACTATCTCACTGGGGATACAAGACTAATACATGAAGCCAAGGAATAAATCATTAAACTAACGTTTAGTTTTTTTAATTGAAATAGAAGAGGGATAAAGCTAATTATGCTTCTGTTTCATACACCTTAGCCCTGAAGGGCTCATCCTTGGCTTAACTTGACTTCAGGGATATTTCTTCGAGCCCTCTCTTGATTCTTCCACACATTTAGCTAACACCGTTTCCAAAGTGTGCTTTCTTACAGCACAAACTGTTCTGGTGGCTGCTCTATCTCTTTCCCATTTTATAAGACACAAACATGAAAGTTAAACACTTTCAACACCTACCCTGTATTAGTTTCCACAATTTTCCATGCCAACGTGGAAAGAAGCTTCCAAAACCTAAAAAGCTTTTTCTTATAAATAGACGTTACACAGTTTTAAATACTTACAAACAGTCCCTTTCACACCCTGTTGCCAGTTTCTTTGTGAGTAATGTTAACTGGAAAAAAAAATAAATAACAGGAAAAGAAAAATAGCCCAAAGTGAACAGCAAGTAAGAGCTTGAAAGAAAACACAGGAAGGAAATATATGTAAATTGTTTGCCTGAATCCTTGGTTCTCCCTCTCAGATTTTAGCTTTACATGATTCAATTTCACACTACACACAGGAGAGGTGGCTGAGACAAAGGAGGGAGAGAGTGAATCATTTAATGTACACTCTGGAAGGAAATAACACCATTCTTTTCTGAGCAAATTCATGTCAACTTTCCCTCCTCTGCAAATGAATAAAATCATTTTTAAATAAATAGTCACCATAAATTTTGATGTTGCAAAAATAAATCCCCCAGATGTTTTGTATAGCTTCGGGAGTAAAAAGCTTCGGAGGGATTTACTCTGAACATAATATCGTACTTTACAAGAATACATTGAGCACTAAATCCAAAATATTATATGGAAGATATAGCACATTTCATACTTTCTCAGGAGACCTAGGGCCTTGAACGCAGTCTCTTGGGAATACAAAGTCAGGCAAATAAATTTTCGAATACGTTTAAAAAAATTAAAAGAGTGCTGCTTGACTCTGTTTGGAGTTATTATTAAAACGGGAGCGAATCAGAGAGATTTTTAAGTCAGGGGCACATTAACAACATTGGGTTTCATTTTTCACATTTTTAAAAGTTAAAATAATAGATGTTAAATACTGAAAATAATGGACTACCGTAACATCTAAAATGTATCACATAAAAATATTTTGAGTTTGGATCTCAGGAATCACAATCACAGACTACAGAGCCCCTTATTCAAGATCTTGTGCAAAACTGAAGGAACTTTAAAAAAAAAAAAATTTTTTTTTTTTTGAGACAGCTGTGCCCTCTGGAGGTGGCACTTGGGAATTGAATAAATCTTCCCTAAACCAATAACAATGACTTTCCTAAAGAATTGAACACGCACTTGGAAATGCAAAGAAGGCTTAGAAGGTTTCATTCATGTTCCTTTCTTTGTATCAAACCAGTTTTCAATGAATACTAATTTAGAATTTCAATTTAGAAGTGTTCAAATGGGCACAAAACATTTTGGTAGAAGGGATTAAAAGCTTATGTTCAATATCTGGAATACAATGATTAGGAACATGCTGAATATTATGAAAAGAAAGAACAGTGGTTCCAAATCAAATATCCTCAAAACCTCTTTCGGTGAACTGCACGGAGCAACTACCTACTCTTCATACTCCACTTTCCCTCACTTTCACAGAGAACGGAATCATCTAGGTTAGAAAATGCTTTTGTCCTATCTTTTCGGAATAATTTATTACCTCTTCTTTATTTTTCTTTTTATCTGTCTTTCTATACTTGATTCCTAATAAATGGAGCTATATTTCCCCATCTAGGGAATATATTATTCCAGTGGGAAAAGTAAGAGATAATAAGTATTTCTTGCCTGAGTTTTAGAGATAGAAATTAATAAAGTTGGCTTTGTGTGTTCAGAATTTCAATAGGCCAAAATAAGTGAATAAATAAATGAAAGCTATAATTATGGGGGAGGAGATAGGAAAACAATCCCAAAGGTGTTCCTTACTTGATGTTAAACCCAGAACAAAGCTACCAACTTTAAAGACAGAATGAAGAGATCTTTTTGATTGTTAAGTTTGCCTTGGATGTGGGTGAATGTTGTGCCTCTTTGAAACGAAGTGGGGAAGAAACTAAAAGAATTAAGTAAGGCTGGTGCCACATCCGTGAGTCTCCCAGAGCAGAGCACAGCAGAACCTTCCTTACGTTAATAGCTCAATGAGAGTTTGATGAATGAATGATGTGATTAAATAAATGCATGCCCTGGATCCCTAGAAGAGGGTGGAAGTAAGGGGAGGGGCAAAACCCTGCCACCCATGAGCAAATACCACTGGGGCTGTCGTGTAACCTTCAAGGTAACCTTCCCTTCTGGAAAGGGCCTTGCATCTTTGAGAGACTAATCACTTTCCCAAGAACGATGGAGACTCTTTCAGCTAAAACACATATGGCCCTGCTCAGAGACCTCCCTCCGGTCCAGCCCCTCCTCATTAAAAGCTTCCAGTGGTACTTTGGGTGCTAGCTCCCCCTACCCTTTTGTAGGGACTTTTAGGGGTTCCCAGTGGTTTCAGGGGCCCAAAAGCTTTTCCTCAGAATTCTCCCTTAAAGGAGCTGCTCCCTTAAAGGAACTTACACAGCTGAAGGGAGTCAAATCTATGTGAAAACAAATCCTGGGCCAATGGGAATGCTCGTCTCAACTTATTAGGTGTTTGAAGGTTTTAACTCCCCAAATGGCATCTGCACAGGGGCAGAGTCTGTTTCCTTTTTCTGCTTAGCCCAGATGACACTGATTTTTTTTCTTTTAAATGAAGTTTAGGAAGATATATTAGTCTTCTCCTGCTATGTAACAAATTACCACCAACTAAGCTTAAAGCAACACATATTCATTATTCATTATCACACGGTGTTCATGGATCAGGCATCCAGGCACCAGGTTCTCTTCTCAAGGTCTCACAAGGCTGTCCTAAAGGTGCAGGCTAGGTCCATCCTCACCTGGAGGCCCCACTAGGTAAATATTCACGTCCAAGCTCCCTCAGGTTATTGGCAGAATTCATCTCCTTGTGGTTGTACGACTGAGGTCCTGTTGTCTTGTCAGCTGTTTGCCAAGCATCACTCTCAGCTCCTAGAGGCCACTCTCTCATCCTTGCTATACGGTCTCTTCCACTGAACCTCTCACATTTCTAATCTCTCCTTTAAAACTCACCCTATTTGGTCTGGCCGATCCAGATAATCTCCTTTGGATTAATTCAAAGTCCACTGATGAGGAACCTAATCATGGGAGTGCTATCCCATCATATTCACAGGGAAGGTGTCTTAGTTTATGCTGTTATAACAAATGCCATAGACTGGGTGGTTTAAACAAAAAACATTTATCAGCCAGTCATGGTGGCTCACGCCTGCAATCCCAGCACTTTGGGAGGCTGAGGTGGGAGGGTTGCTTGCAGCCAAGAGTTCAAAACCAGCCTGGACAACATAGCAAGACCCCTGTCTCTTTAAAAAAAGGAAAAGAAAGAAATATACCTCACAGTTCTGGAGAAGGATGGGAAGTACAAGATCAAGGTTCCCTAAGGGCCAACAATCTGGTTCCTAGGGAGGGCCCTCTTCCTGGTGTGCAGAGGGATGTCTTCTTGCTGTACCCTCACATGGTAGACAGAGAGATCGTCTCTCTCATGTCTGTTCTTATAAGGGCACTAAGCCCATCATAAGGATGATCTAATCACCTCCCAAAGGCTCCACCTTCTGATACCATCGCATTGCATACTAGGGCTTCAACTTATGAATTTTGAGGGGACATACATATTCAGTCCATAGCAGCAGCACATGCATACCAAAAGGTGGGAATCTTGCAAGTCATCTTAGAATTCTGCCTATCACAGAAGAAAATAAAGGAAAATAAACAAACAAACAAAAATTATAGGATGTGCTGATTTACAGATGTCAGATTTCTACCTAAAATGTGTAAAGGCCAGGTCTCCAGGACCTAAGGACCCCCCCTTTCTACCTGGTCTCAAGCCCTTAGCCCTCTTCAACCTCTCCCCTGGCCACTGCTGGAGTTCAGAGGAGAAAAAGCCTTTACTGAGGGCCAGGGGGAAGAAAGGCCACTGACACCCACCCCATGGTGCCTCTGACATGGCAGCAAGGCAGCAATTAAAAGTGGACGGGTCAGGAAGACACACCTGGGTTCAGAGCCCAGCTCTGCCATTTACTCACCAGGGAACCCTCGGAGCCTAGTTTCTGAAACTTCATTTCTGCATCTATAAAATGAAAATAAGATTTCCTCGGTGTTGGTGCAAGCACTGGGTGATATAATATACCACACTTAACATAGCACCTGTACGACAAAGGTGAAACGGTTGGGGAAAAGTAAAACCTGCCAAGAACACGGCTTCGAGAAGGAGGAGTTGCTGTTTCTCATGGCGTCTACTGGGTGCCCAGCACGGTGCCAGAAACTGTGGGGTTTACAGATGCCCAGAAAGCATGAAATCTGGCCTTAAAACACGTACAATCTAGTTGGAAAGATAAGGCAACCTAGCCGGTGAACAGATTCACTTTCACAGAGAGACAGATTGTGAGCACGAGAGCTCTCCTTCTCAGAAAGGACTTTTCACGCAGGACCTGCAAGCGCTTGGCCTCACCAGGTGTTCGTCCGGGCTTTGGACACCTGCTCCTCCTCAGCCACTCACTTGGCCATGACCAGGGCCCTCATAGCGACCAAACCGGAAGTACCACACAGAGAGAGGCCCATCCACGGAGCCCGCAGTTAGTGACACACAGCAGGCCAGAAATACTCAGCCACCAGTCAGGGGCCGGCTGCGTTCTCCTCTGCCGGGTAAGAGGAAATGTCAAATCAGATGCCGTAGAGGACCTGGTGGGACCAGAGATGGCTAACAACACTGTTTTATTTTCCTACTCCCGCTGCAATAAATCACCACAAATTTAGTGGCTTAAAACAACACAAATTTGTTACCTTACAGTTCTGGAGGGCAGAATTCCGAGATCAGTGTTACTGGGCTAGAATCAAGGTGTGTTCCTGTTAGTGCCAGGGAAGAAAGTTGCCCGGCCTTTTCCAGCCTTTAGAGGCTGCGTGCACCGCTTGGCTCCAGGACCTGCGTCACTCTGACCTCTGCTTCCTTAATAACTTCTCCTTCCCAGACCCTGACGCTCCTGCCTCCCTCTGGTAATGACCCTTGTGATTAGATTGGGCCCAGCAGGAAAACCTAGGCTACTCCTCCTATCTCAAGATCATTAATCACATCTGCGAAGTCCCTGTTGCCGTGTAAGGCAACACAGTCACAGGTGTCGGGGATCAGAACATGGACGTTGCAGGGACCCATTATTTTCTTACCACAGGAGCCTCCTTCCCTGAGTCAGACACCTGTGAGCGTATTTCCCTCTCCTGCTCCTAAATGGTTTAGAAAAAACGACTCATCTCTAGCTATTAATATTTACCCGATCTACCCTACAAACAAGCAACGTGGGGATTAAACACACTTTCATAGAAGTACATTTGTTGAAGTTTTCATGAGAAAAAGACGCTGTGCTCTAGACATCACAGGAGAATAACTGATCATTAAAACCCACTTCTAGGTGCACCTGATAGGACACGATTTATAAGATTTGAAAACAGAACCTGTATTTTTTTTTTTTACAGTGCTCTAGCATTCTTCACTTGAGTGTTTGCAAACAACTGCGATAATCGCTAGCACCTATGTTCCCCTACCCTGCTTTCTAACTATTCTCTAGATCCACTTGATACTGCAGTTTTTTGACAGTTCAGTGACAGGCACAAATTACTTCACTGTTACCATGGTAACCGAGGCACCTCAAAACAGGGGGGAAATAAATAAGATTAAAATAAAAGGAGGAGGGAATAGTCCAAATTGTCATTAATGAATCATTGTCCAAGTGTAATGGAGTGCCAACTGGCCAAGCTCTGGCAGTTGTTCCAGTAAGGACCCCTGAGTCAGTCAGCAGAGGAAGCCTCCCGTGTGGATGAGAATGCTTGTCTTCCACAAGAAGCAATGGCTCAAAGTTTCTAGAACCTTCTCTTCTCCCTTATTTATGCATCTCTTTTTATTTGGATCATCTCCTTTGTTTTTCATCTCCTCCTGCCTTTCCCCTTCTGAACACATTAGTTACTATGGAAACATTGGTGTGAATGTCAGAAGGCTCAGCTCAGAACTGCTTCATAAAGTCAATTTATAGAATGGTCTGACATTTATCTCATGGTTCCGGAAATTTAAAGAATTTGTGATATTCATGACCACCGTCAGGGATGGGTGGTAAACACTGTGGTATATATGGATTTTAAAATTTGTTTTATATACACTGAGAAAACATCAGGTTTTGTCTTTTAGGGAGAGAATAGCAACAAAAACAGGAGTCTAGTTTGGGATTTGGATTCATTTTCCATTGGTTCAGGAAGGATTTCCACTTTCTAAGTTTGTAAGGCTGACTATAATCTCGTATGTCAAAATAAATGCTTTTTGCAAAAAATATGGTTTATTTATTTATTTTAAACTTTAACCTGACAACAAGACAAATGGTATGATTCATAGTAATATAAATAGGGCAGCAGGACACAGAAACATTAATGCCCGTGCTGTAAAAAGGCTTACTTTATATGAAGGTGAATTTCAGAGTTAGTGTTACCCTATGGAATAATGAGTATACTTCACAATTACAGCACATTTACTATGTGTTAGGCTTCTTTCTTTCTAAGTATTTTACATGTATTAATTTATGTGATCCTCATAACAAATTGGTGCAGTAGGTGTTATCATTATATTCTTTTTACACATGAGGAAACTGAGGCACAGAAAGAAGAAAAAATTCATCCACGTAAGTAGTGGAAGCAGCATTCAAACCACAGCAGTCCAGCTCCAGAGCCTATGTTCCTAACCATCGTGCACAATTGCTTCTCTATGAAAAAAAATAAAATAATACTAGCAACATATCCAGATAGCTTTGAGTTATCAGTTCTGAATGAAAAAGACAATCTAGGCCCTATAAGTACTGCCTCTCTGAAGTTGTTGCCCAAAACCTTAAGGCTTGCCACATTTTAGTATGGGTTCCTGATAATTACAGTTTGATGATGAGTATGGTTTAGGGTTCGATTTGGTTTTAGATTTGCAGGCTCTTAAATATTTTATTGTATATAAAAGAGTAAAAATGTTTTGCTATATGATCATCAGGAAAGCTAAAAATAGCTGAAAAGATGTTGAGCTGAAACTCCATTGTATTCTACCAGAAAAATTATAATTACAAAGAAAATCCAGGGTTGATCTGTATGGCAACATTTATTCTTTACCGACCAGCATTTTCCATTTTCTCTGGCAAGAGCTCCCAGATTTTGTTTGAGAAAGTGGCCCCTGCTCAGTTCGTGTCTGACCTACCTGATCCCAGGATGAATCAGGTGGGCCAGGCCTGAGCTGATCAGCACAGCTCATCCCCCGACCTCAGTGATTGGTTCAAGGATAGGCATGTGACCCAATCACAGCCAAAGAAACACCACAAGACTTTTGCTGGGAAGGCTCAAACAGGAAAAGGGTGGAAAACTGGAATGTGGACTGAGCTGCTCTAGCCATTTTTGCCACCACAAGGGGGGGGCCTAACGTGTACACAGGCCACTAGGCAGAGAGACTGAAACTTCGAGAACAAAAGGCACGTGAAAGATTAAGAAAAACTCAGCCAAATGGTAACCTTGGAGCCCTCAGTAGAGCAGTGTCTAAAATCTGTCTGTAAGACTTTTCAATTATTGAGACAATTAATCACTCCTGCCTTTTTTCCTTTTAAATCTAAACACATTTGAGCTGGCTTACAACAAACAGAAAAAGGCCGAATGGACACAAGAAGCAATATGTGTCCTTCAAGAGCAGACATTACAGCTCGTTCACCTTGTTCATCAACAAGCCAACCTGCCCGTATCTGAGATTCCAAAATCCATAAACCTCTGAAAACCAAAAATCTCCTTGTAACTCATTTGGTGACAAAACAGACATGACCTGCATGGGCATGAGAAGTCTTTGCTTATCCCACTTAATGTCAATCAGTATTTCTATGTTTTGCTGCAGAACAATTAATGTTTGTGACTACAAGATGCTGCACAGACCCTATCAAGATTGTCATGTTGTATAAGATATATAGAGATTTTATCTTTAATAAATCCCCCCAAAATTATAAATTCTGAAGCTTCAAGGGTTTCAGATAAAAGACCATGGATTTCTAGTGACATTATAAATTGAATGAATAAATTGATTGAATAAATAAGTACTTAATCTCTGAATAGGATGGGACCTGAATTGGTTAATGACATTGCAAACCACAAGACGAAAGCATCCATCATCCCAAAATTATATTGAAAGTAAAATTATGCTTGCGTGCCAGACAATAGACATACATCAAATCAAACACTAGTCTGACAAACATTGGGACAAAGTGAAAATTCCGAAGTTCAGGACAAAAGCAAAAGGAATCAAGTGTCTCCAAGAAGGGTATCAAGGAAGAGCTTTGAGAACAGAGTATCTGGAAAAAGAAGAGAAACTGCTGCCCGACTCCACACCAAGTCACACCACTCTACTAATTATAAACACTAACGCTAAGAGGTAAAAGAATTACGATGCTGAGTGCATGTGGTCATGACACTGACTAAATCTGAAAAGCCATATTCCACATCCACGTGGGATTTATTCTAAGTCCCCCTCCCTAAGTTCTCACATTATAAATATAAAAAATGTTATTTACTTTTTATTGACTCTGCAGCCAAGAAATCTATCATGGTATGAAATATCAAAAAGAGTGCTGGAAAATAATTAAACATTACCCTCCAACTAGCAAACTTTGGGGTCACGACTCATCTGTTTCCTTTTTCATATCTAGCACCTAAAACAGTAGCTAGTGCACAGTATGTATTTCATACGTGCTTTATTAATAAATGAAATCAGTGCTATATTCTGATACTCTGCCACCCACCAACATGGACAAGTTGTCAGTGGGACAATTGACAGAGGGAGGAGAAAAACTAAAGAAGGAAAAAGACTGCCAAGACGGTGACTCCAGTAACACAGAAAAATCCTCCATGAAAAGGAAATCTAAGAGTGCAGATGGAAGTCTGTATAACTTACTTAAAACACTGACTGAGAAAGCATAGAGTAATCCCTAAATTTGGGGAAGACTCTTGAAATTTGAGAGAGGAATATATATACACACACATATATATGAGATAGAGCTCTATCATATATATAATATATATGGAAAAAATCTGCATCAAGTATCTTCCCATAGCTAAGAAATGATACAAACCTAAAATGTGTCCAGCTCAAAATGGCCCACGCACTGGTCTGAAAGATAATGAATCCTTATCTTCCTGTTAATGAAACTTTCAGTGTCCAAACCACCAAGTCGTAAGAGCCCAGCCCGCTTTGAGACGTCCCCTCTCTTGCCATACTCAGCCTGCTGGCCACATTTTCCGTCCTCCATGACATTGCTCAAATCCAACCTACCTTTTCCACGAGAAGTCTTTAAATGCCTCCCCCACTCCAGTTTTCTCTCCAATCTTCCTTGCACATAATTGCCAGATTAGTTTTCCTAAGGAAAAGCTTTGATCCCATCACTCTGTTTCAGAACTCTCAATAGCTGCCCATGACCTTCACATTTTCCTATTTTGCCTCCTACCTCTCCAGCTACCCCTTTCTAATGTCCAGAACTGAAGCACTCTCCTCTTAAGCCTTGGTCACAGCCCCTCTTCCTATTCTATATGGTCCACTAGCCAATACATCTCATTATCTCTTTTTTAAAATTATAGCAAACTACACATACCCTAAAATTTACCATTTTAAAGTGTATACTTCAACAGCATGGAGTACACTCACAGGGCTGTGCAACCCCCACCAATGTCTAGTTCCAAAACTTTGTCATCATTCCAAATGGAAACCCCCATATCCATTAAATGGTCACACCCCATTTTCCCCTATCCTCTAGCCCCCAGTAACCACTGCTCTGCCTTCTGTCTCTATGGATTTGCCTCTTCTGGATATTTCATATAAATGGATCTTACACTAGGTAGCCTTTTGTGTCTGGCTTCTTTAACTTAGCGTAATGTTTTCAAGGCTCATCCATGTCGTAGCATGTATTCAGTATAGCATTCCTTTGTATGACTGGATAATGTTCCATTTCATGGATACACTACATTTTGTTTATTCATTCATCTGTTGATGGACATTTGGGTTTTTTCACCTTCGAATATTGTGAATAATGCTGCTATGAATATTAGTGTGTAAGTTTTTGCTTAAATACCTGCTTTCAATTCTTTGGAGAATATACCTACGAGTCACATTGTTGGTCATGGTAGTATTTTTATGTTTAACTTACAGAGCTAAACTACTCGCCACAGCAGCTGCACCATTTTTTTTTTTTTTTTTGCCCGGGCTAGAGTGAGTGCCGTGGCGTCAGCCTAGCTCACAGCAATCTCAAACTCCTGGGCTCAAGTGATCCTCCTGCCTCAGCCTCCCAGTAGCTGGGGCTACAGGCATGCGCCACCATGCCCAGCTAATTTTTTCTATATATTTTAGTTGTCCAATTAATTTCTTTCTAATTTTAGTAGAGACGGGGTCTCACTCTTGCTCAGGCTGGTTTCGAACTCCTGAGCTCAAACAATCCGCCCGCCTCGGCCTCTCAGAGAGCTAGGATTACAGGCGTGAGCCACCGCGCCTGGCCTGCAGCTGCACCATTTTATATGTCCACCAGTAACATATAAGAGTTCCAATTTCTTCACATCCTTGTCAACACTTCTTATCTTCTGTTTTTTAAATTATGAGATACTAGTGGTATCTCATTTTTTTGATTTGCATTTGCAAAATAGCTAATGATGTTGAGAATCTTTTCTTGTGCTTGTTAGTCATTTGTCTTCTTTGGAAAAAATGTCTTTTTTAGTCCTTTGCCCATTTCTGAATTGGGTTTTCTTTTTGTTATTGGGTTGTAGAGTTGTGATAGTTTTTTGTTTGTTTGCTTGTTGGGGAGTTCTAAGAGTTTTTTATATATTCTAGATATTAGACCCTTATCATGTATATTATTTGCAAGTATTTTCTCCCACTCTGTGGGTTGTCTTTTCATTCTCTTGATATAGTATCCTTTGATATACATATTTTTACCTTTGACAAAGTCCAAATTATCCACTCTGGTCATTGTTGTTGCTTGTGCTTTTGGCATCATATAATTAAGAAAGCATTGCCAAATCCAATGTCATGAATATTTTCCCCCATGTTTTCTTCTAAGAGTTTTAAAGTTTAAACTTTTAAATTTCGGTCATTTGCATTCCCATCTTGAGTTTTATATGGTGTGAGGTAAGAGTCTAGCTTCACTTATTTGCGTGTGGATATACACTTGTCCCAGCGCCGTGTGCTGAAGAGACTGCTCTTTCCCCCAATGAATGGTCTTGGCACCCATGTCACAAATCAGTTTAGCATGGATGTGTAGGGAATCTCACTACCCATGACACAGAATTCTGCTCTGAGCTCAAGACCCACATGTATCCAGTAGGCCATTCAACCTCCCCCACCTCAACACCCTCCTCATCTTCAGCCTCTCCAAACTGTTCATACTCCATTGTTCTTTCCGAACAACACTGTTCATCTAGTTGTGGAACCTAGAAATATCCCCCTCTACTTCACTCTCCATGTTTAATTCCCATCAATTGAATCTCTATAAATTACCTTGAATCTGTCCAACTCTCTCAAGCTCCTCTGCCATCCCTAGATCAAGTCACTGTAGTCCACCCCATGCCATTAAAATGATCTCCTAAGTATAGTCATCTCCCTGGGTCCATTCTGTCACTCTTTTAAACTATTTTGCAGGGAATTTTTTTTAAACGACAAATTAAATACTCTCTCTCTCTCTCTCTCTCTCTCTCTCTCTCTCTCTCTCTTTCCCCTCTCTCCCCTCCCACCATTCTGCCTTCATGTCTTCCCCTAGCCCATCTCACTTAAAATTCTTCAGTGTCCTTCCTTTACTGTAGGATAAAGAAGAAATTGGCAATGGTGGCATGCAAGGCTCTGCAGGACCTGATTCTGACCTTCCCATCTACCCTGATCGTACGCCAGTCTTTACCCTTTGACTAGGTAACTCCTACTCAAACTTCAGATCTCAGCCCAAATGTCACTTATTCAAGTGACCTCTGCTAAATCAGAGCTCCCTGCTAATAATTATTACAGCACATGCTACATTTTCTTTATAGAGCTTTTCACATTTTGAAATGATATACTTATGGGATTATTTGACTTATATCTGTTCCCCTCTAGAGTCAAATCTCCATGAAGTACACATTTTCTAGCCTGAAAAATCCAAGACCCTTCATGATCTGACCTTTCTAGTCTTATTCACAATTATTCTCCTTCACATTCCCATCCTCAATTTATGATAAAACTCTGTGAAAGTTCCGTCATTGTATTTTGTTCTCATTGTTGTGTACCTGATTCCTCTTACTCTATTTTCCTGTAATTATTTTGTTATCACCCTAGCCCATTCTCATTTATCATTCATTCATTTAAATTTAATGTATGTAGTACCTACTATGTATCAAGTCTTGTGCTGGCAATGCAGTACTGAAGATACAGAACAGAGCAAGGCTTGATTCCTAATTCAAAGGAAGCAGGGAACCAGGTCTATAAACAAATAGCTACAAGCCCAGGTAATAGTTGATATGAAAATTTCTTCTGCATATTATTATGAGAACAGAGAAGGTAATGACTCTCTGCCTGAGAAAGTCAGCAAAGCTCCAATACAGAATGTGTCATTTTAACCAGGTCTTAAAAGATAAGTAAGAATGGGAAAGGAGAGGCTTTTAGGTATAAGCATTTGTGCAATAGTAAGTCATGATGAAATGTGTCTCCAAATCTAACATGTTTGTAGAGTACAGCAAGTGGTCCAAAATTTCAGGCACACAGGGCCTCAGCAGAGAGTGGGGCTGAAAGATGGGAGGGGTCCAAGAAAAAAGTCCATGCCATTATCTTTTGGACACAACTGATGGGTACAGCCTTATTCAACTGTCCTTTTTCCTTACACTAAAAGGAAAAGTGCAACTTTCTAACCAAACATTAGTGTATCATGAGATAAAACAAGAGTAATGTGTTGTAACGTAAAACTCAGTGGTGGATAGATGCCAGGGTGGCCCCTATGAATCCTGGTCCCTGGTGTTCATGCCCTCCCCTGATTTTGGCTGGAACCTGTGACTGACTCTTAGCCAAAACAATATGGCAGGAGTGAAGGAATTTTTTTGATGCCATTAAAGCCCTAAATCAATTGTATTTGCCTAACTACAGGGAAATAATTCTGGAGAGAAGGCTGATTTATTCAGGTGAAAGTCCTCAAATGAGGACTCCCTAAAGCAAGAAACCCTCTCACAAGGTTGGTAAAGGAGCGAGCCACATTAGAGAAGCCAAGTGGCAAGGAACCTGAGGCAGCTTCCAGCTGACAGCCTGCAAAAAGGCAGAGCCCTCAATCATGCAGCCACAAGGAAACGAATTCTGCCAACAACCTGGATGACCTTGGAAATTAATTCTTCCCCAGTCAAGCCTCCAGAAGAGAATGCAGCCCTGGCCAGCACCTCGATTGTAGCCCTGAGAGACTCTGAGCAGAGAAGCTGGTTGACCCATCCCAGACTCTTGACCTAGAGAAAATGTGAGTTGTTTGAAGCTGCTGAGTTTGGGGTGATTTGTTATGCAGAAATAAAAAAAAAAAACACCTCATATAGACTTCAAGCTAGATAAGATGTTTTTATTGTTGTTGTCATGTGTTTTTTACATTTTTTCCAAAATGGCTTAAATGTCTAACCCTTTAGATACTTAACTGACAGAATACACAAGTTAGAACAAAATTTAAATGTGTTTCTAGCCAACTCCCCACGAATGTAAAGTGACGATACAATGTTTCACCTTGACATGCTCTGCTTTACTGTAGGATATGTAGCCTTTTCTTTTTTTGGTTGTTGAGACTTTTATTCTTAGCAGTTTTTTTGGCTTTTAATGAACCAATGGTTATTGGGTGAAGGAAGAAAAATAGATGCAGAAACATAGCAGCTTGGAGGATCAAAACAAAGCCATAAAGAAACAAATGGAAAGCACATTTACTATACAACCTACCTCCCCAGTCTTCCCCTGCACAGGCTCCTCCACGTGGCCTGTGTTCCAGCAGTTCTCTACTATTAAATGTAGACAACTTTGTTCTTTGTCAGAGTCATTAACTTTGTTAAAGAGAGTTCACACGATCGCACATAAAATAGTCAACAGCCTGTTCTTGCTGCGGTGTGTCCCTCGCCTTTGCTATTTGAGCATCTTCCCATATGAACAATTTTATAACAGGGAGTTGATGACCCAGCATCAAATAAATCATTCCTATGACTGATATGGTCAATTTATATATAATAAAAGCAAAGAAGGGATTCAGAGCCTCTATGATAACTTCAAAATGAAAACATTATGCTTCAAGTTAAACCATTCATCTTGATTACAAAATAAATTCACAAGTAGCATATATATACATGTGTTTATGTGTGTTTATTTTAACATGATAACTTTGTAATGTTCTTTACAACTTATAACATTCTTTTTACATATCTTTATAAAATTATAACATTCTTTTCTTCTAACTAATACATTAGACCTGATAAATTATATCATTTAAGATAATTTTGTTAAGAATACCCCTATACAAAAACCTCAAAAAGATAATTAGAAACATGTATCTTTTATGAAAAATAGAATTTAAACTCATATAAAATACTAAGGGAAAAGATGCAATAGCTAATCCTCTTCAATCATGTTAGAATCCAATCCCCAAATTAAAAGATGGATCAGTACTCAAAAATAAATAAATAACAATTCACATCTATTGGTTAATAAAGGTTAGGAAGCTCAATAGATGTTGGAAACTATCTGTTATTCCTGTACATGCCCTTAATGCTTAGAACTCTTTGAAAACTAGAGCTAGTGGGATAATTATCAAGCATAAAAGAGACTTCTCAAGCCAATAGCCCACCTAATGTCTAACATGTAGTTCCTAGATGCATTCCAATTTAAATCTACTATATTTGAGCAAGGTCTGCTTATTTTTCCTTCCAAACATTTACTTCAATCTTTTGATGATTCAGGCCCTCAGCATTTCTTACGTGGACCACCAAATAATCTCCTAAATGATGTTGCTGCCCTTGGTTTAATTCCTTTCAAATCTTTTCTTCTCACTGTGGTCAGAATCATGATCATGATTCTGAATCTGATCATGTCACATTCTGCTTAAAACTCTTAATTGGTTCCTCTTTGTCCTCAAAAGAAAATCCTAGTGCCTTGCATGCACCTACCTACAACTGTTGGTGATCTGACTGGCTCATCTCTGCAACCCACATTCTTCCCTCCCTACCTGGCTCTTGCTTCTCGTGCACACGCTATTTCTAGCCTGGGAGGTACTTCCCGCTACCTCTCCCTCTTCACCAGGCTTATTTCTACTCATCGCTAAACATGCCATACAAAGCCCTTTCTGATCTTCCCACACCTACCTTCCCAGTCTTCCTCTGCACAGGCTCCTCCACGTGGCCTGTGTTCCAGCAGTTCTCTGCTATTCAATGTAGACAACTTTGTTCTTTGTCAGAGTCATTAACTTTGTTAAAGAGAGTTCAATAACTACAGCAATATTTAGACATCCAGACATTCTTTGTTCTCATTTTGGAAGATAAAGAAAGATTCCGTGTGATGATCACTTTTAAAATGAGAAATAAAATGTTTTCTCATTTCACTAGTATTCAAATAATAGAATAGTCGTCTTTTGACATAAGATATGCTTCATATAAATTTTGAGAAGTTCCATTTGTCTGAATGGAAAATGAAGCATAATTGATTTTTGATATTTTAATTTTAAGTGAGCTGGTTGTCAGATTTCACTTGAATAGGACCCGCAATATCTACATCAAGGACATGTCAGCTATCTTCAAACATTGTTGTCGTTTGTCTATGTTTATAAATGTATCCTACTACTATAAATGCTATTATTTGACATGTATAAAGAAGGAAGGATTAGGGTTCATCAAATTTCAAGTTTATTGTGACTATCATGTACATCACACAGAAATTAATAATTTGTAACAATCTTTACATGTTCAACATTGTCCAACATTTGATAAAATTAGATCCATATAAGAGAGGATACTGAACCTCCACAGAGGTCAAGGCATCGTACTAGATATTGTGTCTATAGAGAGAATTCAAAGACAGCCTCTGCCCAGTGAGGACATGGACCTGGAGAAAAACCATCCCAATTCTATAAGAACTATAATAATGGTAGAAAATAAACTTTTGAATGCACAGAAGAAACTATGATGGCCTTTAGGTCAAGAAAAAATATCACAAAAGAAGTGACATATGAGAAGCGTCCTGAAAGATGTGTAGAGCTTTCCAGGCAGAGGAAGCTGTGAAAGTGATGGCCCAGAGCCATGAAAGGGCATATCACTCTCTGGAACCTGAGACTGGAATATCAAGTGCAGGATATGTGGAGTAGCAAGAGTTAAGTCTGCAAGAAAGGACCAGGATGCCACACCAAGGACCATGGGCCTTTCCTACAGACAATTAGATTTGCCTTTTGGAGAAGACAATGCTAGTGGAGCTATACCCAACACACCAGAAGGAATAGAGGAAAACAGAAAATCTAGTTAGGAGGCTCAAAAATCTCAATAAGGCATGATGAAGCTCTAAACCAGCAGCTGGGATCCCAGCAGCTGGGATCAAGGGCTGTCAAGAAGTTTACCTGGTGCTGCATAATAAACAACCAAACAAATCTCAGGAGCATATAATGATAAGCATTTATTTGTAGTTGGGTTGTACTGGCCAGGTTTGGCCGAGCACCTTGGCTGAGACATCTCTGCTTCGCATGTTTCTCTTCTTCCTCTTGGGACCAGCAGCTAGCCCAGGGTGCTCTGTGTATATATGTGTGTTCTTTTAATGTCCATGTCAGAAGGATAAGAACAGGTGAAACATACAAGACCTCTTCAATCTGGGCATGGAGCTTACACATCATCATTCTGATTCATTGGCCAAAGAAAGTCACATGGCCAAACTCAAAGTCATAGGATAGAGAAATATACTCTACTTCTTAGTAGTAGGAACTGTAAAGTCAAATGGCAAGGGACAGGAACACTCTACGGATGAAGGATTGGAGATTACAATGCAATATACCACGGTCTGTTCTCTAGGCCATGATAACATAAATGGTTTACAGCTTCTTTACCAGTAACAATACTAGCTCTGCCCTATTCCTCCTGCCTCCTAGAAAAACCTTGAGGTACGTAATACTATGTTTCATGATAATACAAAATCTGACACAAATTCTTGCTTCCGTTTTTTAAAAAAATTTAATTTTTAAATTTTTATTGTGTTTAAAAAATAACATTAAATTTACCATCTTTTTAAAGTGTAGAGTTCAGTAGTGTTGAGTATATTTACATTGTTGTGCAACAGATCTCTAGAAATTTTTCATCTTGTAACTCTAAAATCTATATCCACTAATTTCCCCTCCCCGTGCCCCTAGGTCTTGGAGTTTTGAGAGTATAGTTGTTTATAATGGTCACAACGATCTTTTGTACTTCTGTGGTATCAGTTGTAACATCTCCCTTTTCATTTCTGGTTGTGGTTATTTGAATCTTCTCTCTTCTTTTCTTGGTTAATCTAGCTAGTGGTTTATCAATTTTGTTTATCTTTTTGAAGAAGCAACTTTTCATTTCATTGATTCTTTGTATTGGTTTTTTGGTCTCTATTTCATTTAGTTTCTCTCTGATGTTTAATTATTACTTTTCTTCTGATAACTTTGGGTTTGGTTTGTCCTCGTTTTTCTAGTTTCTTAAGGTGCGATGTTAGATTACTAATCTGTGATCTTTCTACTTTTTTTGGTGTAGACATTTAATGCTATGAACTTCCCTGTTAGCATTGCTTTTGCTGTATCCCACAGGTTTTGGTATGTTGCTTTCATTTGCATTCATTTCATAAACATTTTTATTTTCATCTTTACTTCTTTGTTGACCCAGTGATCGTTCAAAAGCATGTTGTTTAATTTCCATGTGTTTGTATGGTTTCTGAAGTTCCTCTTCATATTGATTTCTAGCTTTATTCTACTGTGGCCCAAGAAGATACTTGATACAATTTTTAAAAATTTGTTAAGATTTGTTTTGTGGCCTAAAATGTGGCCTGTCTTAGAGAATGTTCCATGTGCTGATCAAAAAAATGTATACTCTGTAGTTGTTGGGTAGAATGTTCTGTAAATGTCTAAGTCCATTTGGTCTAAAGTCCAATTTAAATTCAATTTTTCTTTGTTGATCTTCTGTCTTCATGATCTGTCTAGTGTTGTGAGTGGGGTGTTGATGTCCCCCACCAATATTGTGTTGCTATCTCTCTCTCTCTTTAGGTCTAGTAATATTTGTTTTGTGAGTCTGGGTACTCCAATGTTGGGTTGCTTATATATTTAGGATCATTATATCCTCTTGCTGGATTGATGGATTCTTATCATTACATATTGACTTTGTCTTATATGTCGCAGTAGCTTTGAACATTCGTTTTTGTTTTTTTTTTTTTTTTTGGACTGGATTATTTCAAAAGATGTGCCTTCAAGTTCTTAGATTTTTTCTTCTGCTTGTTCTAGTCTGTTTTTGAAGCTTTTGAATGTGTTTTGTATTTCCTTCAATGAATTTTTTGGCTCTAGAATTTGTTTATTTGTTTGTTTTTAAGATATCTATCTCCTTGGTAAATTTCTCATTCATATCCTGAATTGTTTTCTGATTTCTTTCTATTGGTTTTCAGATTTTTTCTTGCAACTCATTGAGCTTCTTCAGAATCAACATTTGAAATCCTTTATCTGGCATTATGAGGAATTCTTTTTGTTTGGGATCCATTACTGAACAGTTGTGGCCATTAAATGGCATCATATTTCCTTGCTTTTTTGTGTTTCCTGTTTCCTTCTGTTGATATCTGTGCATCTGATATAGTTGTCACTTGTTCCAATTTTTTTGAAACTGCTTTTGAAGAAGAGAATTTTTTTCTGAAGATGTATATACGTTGTTGATTGAGTAAGTCGCTTTGGCTTTGATTTTGGGTGTCTATGGTATGTAGGGGCTAGGCCTAGAAGAAAGGCTGGCTGGCTGGATGGCTGGATGGATGGAAAGAACGTGAGCAAGGTGAATGAAGGGTCAGGTGAAAACGCCTGCCTGAAGCTGCTTGTTTGCTGTGTGCCAAGGTAGCCGAAAACAGCTGACCTGGATGGAGGTGGTTAAAGAAATTAGTAAATGGCCCTGACTCTTTGTACGTGTCCTTGGAAATAAATACAGGGAGGACCTTAGCTGAGGAGGCCATTTTTTCCTTTAGATTTTGGTCTCTCCCCTTCTCTCTAAACACTATGTGTTTCAAGTAATTATTCATTCCTTCATCACCGAGCTCAGGAGCGAAAAGCAGCCAAACCAAGTGGTGACCCCGACGTGATTCAGGAATCCGCGAGCCTAGTGAGCGTTTTCATCGTCCGGACTACAAGGGGCATCATCCGGGTAAGGGACAGTCCCGCCCGCTGCTTTGGGAAAGGGACCGACGCCTGTAGTTTCAGAAGGAGATTTCTAACATGGGGCAGCACCTGACAAAAGATCAGCAAATTTATCTGCGCACTTTGCAACAACCCTTAAAGGCTGCCCAGTGTTCTGTCAGACCAAAAGCTTTACAACAACTCTCATGCGAAGTAAGAGAACATTGCCCCAGGTTCCCAGGTGAGGGCACGTTAGTCTAGAACTCTGGGAGTGAATAGGGAAGATTTTTAAAAGGAATCTTAGGCAGGGGGTTCTGGTGCCCCTTGCTGTGTTAACTGCGTGGAGTCTAGTGTGAACAGCACTGACTCCCTTGCATATTCCTGCGGATTCTTTTTTTTTTCTTTTAATTCAGGATATTATGGGGGTACAAACATTTTGGCTACATGAAATGCATTTGCCTTGCTCAAGCCAGGGCCACAAGCTTGTCCTTCCCCCATACAGTGCACCCCATCTCCATTAGCTGTGGGTTTACCCACCCCACCCGCTCTATCCCCAACCCCTGCTACCTGACGGGCACCCAGTAAGTATTACTACCACGTGAGCACCTTAGTGTTGATCAGTTAGTACCAGTTTGATGGCGAGTACTTGTGGCGCATGTCTTTCTGTCCTTATGATACCTCACTTCGAAGGATGGACTCAATCTCTATCCAGGATAATATAAGAGCTGCTAGATCACCATTGTTTTTTGTAGTTGAGTAGTATTCCATGGTATATATATATATATATATATATATATACACCACATTTTATTAATCCCCTCATGTATTGATGGGAATTTGGGTTGTTTCCATGTCTCTGCAATTGTAAATTGTGCTGCTGTAAACATTCTAGTGCAGATGTCTTTTATAGAATGTCTTTTTTTCATTTGGATAGATGCCTAGTAGTGGGATTGCTGGATCAAATGGTATTTCTATTTTTAGCTCTTTGAGATATCTCCAAATTACTTTCCACAGGGGTTGTACTAATTTGCAGTCCCACCAGCAGTGTAAGAGTGTTCCAATCTCTCCACATCCACACCAGCATTTGTTATTTGGGGAATTTTTTATAGTGGCCATTCTCACTGGAGTTAGGTGATATTTCATTGTAGTTTTGATTTGCATTTCCCTAATGATTAGAGATATTGAGCACTTTTTTATATGTTTGCTGGACATTATTCTGTCATCTTTTGAAAAGTTTCTGTTCATGTCTTTTGCCCATTTATTGATGAGGTTGCTTGATTTTTTTCTCGTTGATTTTCTTAAGTTCTATATAGGTTCTTGTTATCAGCCCTTTATGGGATGTGTAAAAAGCAAATATTTTCTCCCATTCTGTAGGTTGTCTATTCACTCTAAGGACAGTTTCCTTGGCTGTGCAGAAGCTTTTTAATTTGATCAGGTCCCATTTGTTTATTTTTGTTGCTGCTGTGATTGCTTTGGGGGTCTTCTTCATAAATTCTTTACCTAGGCCAATGTCTAAAAGAGTCTTCCCCACATTTTATTCCAGAATTCTTAAGATTTCACACCTTAGGTTTAAGTCTATTATCCAACATGAGTTGATTTTTGTGAGAGGTGAGAGGTGGGGATCCAGTTTCAATCTTCTGCATGTGGATATCCAATTTTCCCAGCACCACTTATTGAATAGAGATGTTTTTCCCCAATGTATACTTTTGTCTGCTTTGTCAAAGATTAGATGACAATATGAGAATGGTTTTATATCTGAGATCTCCATCCTATTCGAAAGGTTTATATCTCTGTTCTTGTGCCAGTACCATTCTGTTTTGGTTACTATAGCCTTATAGTAAAGACTGAAGTCTGGCAGACTGATGTCTCCCAATTTTTTCTTTTTGCTTAAGATTGCTTTGTCTATACAAGGTCTTCTTTGGTTTCAGATGAAGCATAGAATTATTTTTTCTAAATCTGTAAAGAATGATTGTGGAATTTTGATAGGGATTACATTAATTCTGTAGATCACTTTAGGTAGAATGGACATTTTAACAATATTGATTCTACCAATCCATGATCATGGTAGGGATTTCCATCTGTGCACATAGTCTATAATTTCTTTTCTCAGCGTTTTGTAGTTCTCCCTATAAATATCTCTCACCTCCTTCATTAAATATATTTCTAAATATTTAAATTTCTCTGATGCTATTGTGAAAGGCATTGTGTCTTTGATTTGATTTTCAACTTGACTGTTATTGGCATATATGAATGTCACTAATTTGTGTGCATTAATTTTGTATCCTGAGACTTTACTGAATTCGTTTTTCAATTCCAGGAGTCTCTCGGCTGAATCCTTGGGTTTTTCTAGGTACAATAGCATATTGTCAGCAAAGAGTGATAGTTTGACTTCTTCTGCCACCATTCAGACATCCTTAATTCCCTTCTCTTGTCTGATTGCTCTAGCAAGGATCTCCAGCACTATGTTGAATAGAAGTGGAGATAGTGGGCAAACTTGTCTGGTTCCAGTTCTAAGTGAATGCTTTCAATTTTTCCCCATTCAGTATGATATTGGTTGTGGGTTTGTCATATATGGTATCAATAATTTTAAGGCCCATCTATACCTATTTGTTGAGGATTTTATCATAAAACTGTGCTGGATTTTATCAAATGCTTTTTCTGCATCTATTGAGAGAATCATATGGTCTTTGTTCTTGCTTTTATTTATGTGGTGAATTACATTTACAGATTTGTATATGTTGAACCAGCCTTGCATCCCTGGGATAAAGCCCACCTTCACTCATGGTGAATTATTTTTTTCATGTACTGTTGGATTCAGTTTGCTAAAATTTTGTTGGGAATTTTTGCATCTGTATTCATGAGGGATATTGGTCTGTAGTTTCATTTTTCTGCTACATCCTTTCCTGGCTTTGGTATCAAGGTGATATTGGCCTCATAAAATGAGTTGGAGAGGATACCATCTTTCTCAATGTTTCGGAATAATTTCTGCAGTATAGGTATCAGTTTTTCCTTGTATGTTTGGTAAAATTTAGGTGTGAACCCATCCAGGACATTTTTTTTTTTTTGGAAGATTTTTTTATTGCTATTCCAATTTCTGTGCTTGATATTGGTCTGTTCAGGAGTTCTATTTCCTCCTTATTGAGTTTAGGGAGGTTGTGTGTTTCCAAGAATCTGTCCATTTCCTACACATTTTGTAACTTTTGGGCATATAGATTTTTATAGTATTCAAAGATAATGTTTTGTTTGTATTTCCATGATGTCTGTAGTGGCCTCTACTTTTTCATTTCTGATTGAGTTTATTAAAGGCCTTTTTTTGGTAGTTCTTGTCAATCTAGCAATAGGGCTATCAATTTTGTTTATCTTTTCAAAAACCAGCTTTTGGTTTTATTGATCTTCTGTATAGTTCTTTAGTTCTCAATTTCATTTAGTTCTGCTCTAATCTTAGTTATTTCCTTTCTTCTGCTAGGTTTAGAATTAATTTGCTCTTCCTTTTCCAATTCCTTGAGATGGTTTATTAGTTTTTTGATTTGTGAGCTTTCTTTCGGATGTGAGCATTTATAGTTTTCCTCTCAGGAATGCTTTTGCTGTATCCCACAGGTTTTGATAGCTTGTGTCCCCATTATCATTTAATTCAAAGAATTTTTTTATATCCATCTGAATCTCTTCCTTCACCCAGCAGTCATTCAGCAATAGATTAATTTCCATAACTTTGTGAAGTGGTGAGCTTTCTGTTGGAATTGATCTCTAGTTTTATACCACTATGGTCTAAGAAGACACATGGTACAACTTTTATTTTTTTAATTTATTGAGGTCTGATTTGTGGCCTAGGATGTGGTCAATTTTGGAGAAAGTTCCATCAGCTGATGAGAAGAATGTATATTCAGCTTTATTTTGGTGGAATATTCTGTAGATGTCTGTTAGACCCATTTGTTCTAGAGCTCTCTTTAAGTCCATTATTTCTTTGCTAATTTTTTGTGTGGAGGATCTGTCCATTTCAGACAGTGGGGTATTGAAATCCCCCTGCTACTATGGCATTACTGTTTATCACGCTATTTAGTTCATACAGGGTTTGCTTTATATATCTGGGTGCATAGATACTAAGAATTGTTAAGTCTTCTTGTTGGATTTTTCCTTTCACCATTATATAGTGACCATCTTTGTCTTTCTTTACTTTGCTATTTTAAAATTTATGCTGTCTGAAATCAGAATTGCTTCCCCCACTCTCTTTTGGTTTTCATTTGCCTGAAAGTTTGTTTTCCAACCCTTGACCTTGAGTCTAAAAGCGTCTTTGTGGGTTAGATGCATTTCCTGGAGACAGCAGATACTTGGCTTACAATGCTTTATCCACTGAGCCAGTCTATGTCTCTTCAAAGGACACTTCAAGCCATTCACATTTATTGAGAGGATTGGTATTTGAGGTAGACTTCTGTTTATATTGTTGGGTAAGTTCTTATTGTTTTACCTCTCGAGCCATTGTGGAATCTGGGTTCTGGGCTTTAATTCTTGAGTGTTTTTAATTTGGTGGGTGTCTATTGCACTGTTCAGTGTATAATGCTGGTCTGAGTACTCCCTGCAGAGCAGGTCTGGTCTTCGCAAATTATGTCAGTGATTGCTTGTCTGGGACAAGTCTTTATTTCTCCCTCATAGATGATGCTCAGTTTTGCCAGGAAAAGAATTCTAGGTTGGCCATTGTTCTGTTTAAGAAGATTGAGGATGGGTCCCCAGTCCCTTCTGGCTTGTAGGGTTTTATTTGAGAAGTCTGCAGTTAGTCTGATAGGTTTTCCTTTGTAGGTTATCTGTTATTTTCGTCTTACTGTGCGAAGGATTTCCTCTTTCATGTTTACCTTGGCCAGTCTGATAATTATGTGACGTGGTGTTTGCCTCTTCACGTTGAGTCTTCCAGGAGTTCTGTGTGCTTCTTGTTTCTGGATATGTGGTCAGGCCAGGTATATTTTCCTCCAGTATTCCAAGAAATAGATTTTCCAACCCTTGGGTATTTTCTTCTTCTCTCTCTGGGATGCCTATAATTCTTATATTTGGTTTCTTTACTTAATCCCACATTTCTTGTATGTTCTGCTCTTGTCTCTTGCTTCTGTGTTCTTTTTCTTCATCTGATTTGTTTAGTACATAGGCATTATCTTCAAGCTCTAAGATTCTCTCCTCTGCATGATCCATTCTATTTTTAAGGTTTTCCACTGTGTTTTGAAGTTCCTTGAATGCCTCCTGCATTTCCAAGATTTCTGTTTGGTTTTTTCATAATATTTCAATTTCTTTAGAGAATTTTTTATTCATTTCCTGTATTGTTCCCATGGCTTCTTTGTATTAGATTTCTATTTTCTCTTCAATTCCATTGAGTTTCCTTATAATCCATATTCAGAATTCTTCACCAATTTAATCATTTCATTTAAATTAGTATCTGATTTTGAGGGTCTCACTATTTCTTTTGGGGGTGACTTTTCTCTCTGCTCTTTCATATTCCCTGTATTCTTTCTCTGGTTCTTTCTCATCAGGGTAATTTATTGAGAACTTGGAGTGCTAGGACTGGTTTGTGCCCTTAACTTCAAGCCCCCAAGGGACATTCCTTAACAGTGGTGGGAGGAGGTGCACTAGTCTTGTATTGCCTTAGAGGTATTTTGGCAAGTTGAGTTACCTCTGACCTGTTGTCTTCACCTCTTGCCAGTGGAGATTAATGAGTTTGGTCCCCCAGCTTAAGCTCCCATGTGGTGAATCACACCTGTGTGTGCAACTCCACTGCCCTCTAATAGCTTGAGATGGAGGGCACTGTGTTGAGCTGTGGGGTTATCCTCTCTGTCAATGGTTGTAGATTGTGTGGAGGAGCCAGTTATCGAGGTAATCTGATGACTGTGTTGGTTTCTGGTCCCTGGGTGAATCTAGTGCCCCAATCTTTAGGAATGATCTTGCCACTCCTGAGGATTACTTGAACCCTATTCTCCCTTAAAGTGGTGGTAGGAGCAAGGCAGATCGCAGCTGCTGCCTACCAGCTTGGATGTGTATGCTTCTATGGTTGCTTGATCTGCTGCTGGGGGAGCCGCTAATATGTCATTCAGGGTTCTTCCACCACACTTGGGAGGCTGCTCCTGATGAGAGGGGTTACTTGGTGCACCTGCTGTGGCCTCTGGCTAGGATTTTCCTTCCCTGACCACAAACTCCACTGTTGGCAGCCACCCGGACATGGAGATCAGGCCCCAGAGTTATGATCCTACTGGATGACCTAAGCCAGTCTGACAGGCCAAGTCACTGAGTTGTCAACTATTGATCTGCACCAAGGACCCACCAATTCACTCCAGCTTCACAAGGAAAGTGGTTTTTCTTGCCTCTCCCTACCTCCAGGGTTGGAGCCTACCACTTTAGGCATGAAAGTCGCTGTGCTAGGGGGACGGGTGATGCCCGAGTCTGCCCAGTGCCCCAATGTCTATGAATCCCACAGGTGCCAGCTTCCCATGACTGGGGAAGCATTCAAAATTCACCCATCAAAACAGGCCTGGCTAGTTGACAATAGGTCGTGGAAGGGCAGAGCCTGTCGCAAGAGTTCCCCAGCTGGAGGAAGGGAGCTGCCTGAAACTGTAGCACACCACAGTGTCTGGGTTGTGGACCCCAAAAATGGTGGCTGCCCACCCGCAGAGCGCTAGCACTGGGGCGACTGTTCAGGAGTTGGCAGATGCCAGATTGGGGAGCTGAGTCAATAGGATGCCCCATTGTCTCTTGTATGTCACCTTCCTGCAATCTCGTGCCTGTCTGGAAGGAGGTCTTGCACTTTCTGACCGGCCCTGAGCCAGCCTAATTGCCTGCAGGGGTTTCCAGGGTAGAGCCCTCTTTTCAGTGTTCACCTCGGTTGTTCTGGTCCCCGTGACCACCAGAGGCAAGATACTTGTCTTCTAACTCTGTAAAGCAGTAGCTTAGACCAGTCCCTCCTCCACCCAGCACAATCCTAGCACAGAGCTCCGGGGAGTTCAAGATGTTTCCCGCTATTTTCTCTTCTCCACAGAGCCCAAAGTCTTCTGCCATGGTTTTGCATTGACTTCAGGCAGGTCCCTGTCAGAGTGGGTGTGGAGGTCAGTGGGGAAGCAGGACATTCTCCAGTGGGTCAGATCCCACTGCACTCGCTGGCAGGTAGACACGGCCATCCCATGCTCTATTCTCTATTGTTTATCTCACACTCTCCAGACTTTGCGATTCTATCTCCCATTCACCTTTATTTTTTTCTTGTGTTGTGTGTCCCACTCTGTTTCTCTGCAGTTTTACAATGCTGTTCTTGCTGGGGAGCGATCCACTCATGCGTAGCAGACAGAGTTCTTCGCCTCTTTCTCTGGGAGCAGGGAGCCAGGAGGTCACCTTTACTCCACCATTTTTCCTCTGCCCCTATTCCTGCAGATTCTAATCCATTGGAACCCACTCCTTTTCCTCTGTCTCCTCCGCCAGAGGAGCCAGTGTCCCCTGCCGAGAAGGATCAAGCATCCCCTATATGTACTCTCTATGGTAACAAGATTTGCTAAAACAATGGAATCTTCTTCTAACTACCCAGCCTTTTAATTAGGGCCCCACTGCTCAGGTACATCCAATACAACCCACACCTTTAAAATGGACTACTAATTTGCACATCTGGATAGAGCAGTCGCCCATTAAGCAGGATAAATTAAAAACATTTAAATCTCTTGTCTAGGACCAACTTAAAGCGGAATATAAAGAACCTTCCTTGAGCTCATGGAACACTCCTGTAGTCATCATACCTAAAAATAACAAGCGTTGTTTACTGCAGGACCTAAGAGCTCTTAATGCTATTACAGTCCCAATGGGACCTCTACAACCCAAACCTCCCCAGCTGTTGTTAATTCCAAGAGATTGGCCTTCGATTGTAATTGATTTAAAAGATTGCTTTTTCACAATTCCTCTAGCAAAACAAGACCAGGAAAGATTTGCGTTTTCTGTTCCCACTTATAATAATGCCCGTTCAGTCGACAGGTATCACTGGGAAGTCCTTCCGCAAGGAATGTTAAATACTCCTACTATTTGTCAATATTATGTTCATCAAGCCCTACTCCCTTCTCAGCACTAGTTCCCATCTGTTATCATCCATCACTGTATGGATGATGTACTATTAGCAGCTCCTACTCAAGCAGAATTATTATCATTGTTTACCCACGTACAAACATATACTGCCATCCATGGGCTGCAAATTGCCCCAGACAAAATATAACTTACCCAACCCTGGCACTATCTTGGTTACCTACTTTTTTTGCATTCACTGCAACCCCAACAAATAGCAATCTCTTTACCTTCTACCCTGACTCTACATTCATTACAACTTTTGGGACATGTGAATTGGATATGTCCCACTTTAGGAATTACTAACCAACAAATACATCATCTTACTAATACATTAAAGGGTAATCCTGATCCATCTTCACCTAGTTCACCAACATCTCTGGCATTACAGGAATTCCATGCTATCAACGAAGCCCTTAATCACTGTGAGCTGTCACACATAGACCCAGAAAAACCCATTCTTTTATTTATCTTCAACACCCCCCCATTGCCAACTGTTCTTATAGGCCAATTAACATCTCACATTGCTCCTTTGGAATGGTTATTTCTACCTCACACTTCCTCCAAAACCTTTTTTCCCCTTCTAGATCTCTTTGCCCCTTTGATTATTAAGGGATGCTGTCATACACAGCAATTGCTTGGATTAGATCCACACACTATATGTCTCCCTATTCCTAAAAACTGCTTCGAAGCAACTTTACATAATTCTTTACTTTGGCAATCAGCCCTCGTGAGTTATGTAGGTTCTCTTTCCTTCCATTACCCCTCCAACAAGCTTCTCTACACTCTCTCTTTCCTTCCTGTACAACCACTTAAAAACTCTCCCCTACACCTCTTCCGACTGCACAGACAGTATTCATAGATGATGGGTCCTCTTTCTGGAGCAATGTTTCTATATAATACCTAAATAGCTCCCTATGGCAGGACCAAGACCTGTGTGGATCGGGGAGTTCTCTTATAGCCAAAGGTTCATCTTGGAGAATGGAGCCCTGGGGACTTCTCTCTTACTGTTTTCCCATGTCCAGGATCTTCTCCTGGTTGTTAGCCAGTCCCTGGCCAGGCAAGTTGCCCCGAACCCTCTCCATACCCATTTTTGGTACTTCCAGTTTTTTTCCCTGGTGAATCTTAGCATACTCTCCTAGGCAATCTGTTTGAAATGTGAGAATCTGATTACTATTCTGGTTCCTCTCTGTAGAGGAGGTACATACTACCTGTGTCTAGTCAGACATCTTGATCCTATTTCTTGTTTAATTTTTCCAAGGTTGTTTTGGTTATTCTAGATCCTTTATATATAATTTCCAAATTTTAGAGTCAGCTTGACAAATTCTACAAAAAATCCCTGCTAAAACTCTTATTAGGATTTTGCTGAATCTGTAACAAATGCGGGAAGAATTGACATTTAAAATACTGAGCTTTTCAATCCATGAACAGTCTCTCCATTTGTTTACTTTCAGCACTGTTTTGTAGGACTCAATATACAGATGTTGCATCTTTTATCAAATTTATACTTAATTATCTCACTAATGCTACTGTAAATATTTTTAATCTCATTTTATAATTGTTGCTAGTATATGAAAATGCAATTGATTTTTGTATATTAACCTTGTATCCTGTAACCTTATTAAACTCACTTACTAGTTTTAAATTTTTTTATATATTCCGACTAGAATATTTTTCTAGAGTCAAATATGTCATTTATGAATAGAAGCTTTTTTACGTATTCTTTTGTAATCTGGATGCCTTTTATTTCTTTTTCTTGCCTAATTTCCCTAGATAGAAAATTCAATATAATATTTAATAGAAGAGGACATCAGATATCTTTACTTTGTCTCTGATCTTAGGGGAAAAGCATTCAGTTTTTCACCATTAAGTATGATGTTAGCTGCTGAGGGTTTTTTTGGATGCCCTTTATCAGGTTGAGGAAGTTCTCTTTTAGTCCTACTTTGTTGAATTTTTGTCAAATTCGGGTTTTGTCAAATGTTTTCTCCATTTATTGAAATGATCATACGGTTTTCCTATATTAGTCTGTTAATACAGTGAATTACAATGAATTTTTTAATGTTAGCCCAAATTTGCATTGAGATGATATGGTTTGGATGTTTGACCCCTCCAAATTTCATGTTGAAATTTGATCCCCACTGTTGAATGTGGCGCCCGGTGGGAGGTATTTGGGTCATAGGAGCAGATCCCTCATGAAAGGCTTGGTGCCCTCCCCACAACAAGGGAGTCCTCATTTTATTAGTTCACATGAGAGCTGGTTGTTTAAAAGAGGCTGGCATCACCTCCTCCCTCTCTTGCTCCCACTCTTGCCATGTGACACACCTGCTCCCCCTTCGCCTTCTACCTTGATTGCAAACTCCCTGGAGCCTGCACCAGAAGCAGATGCTGGCACCATTCTTGTACAGTCCGTAGAACCGTGAGCCAAATAATCCTCTTTATAAATTACCCAGCCTCAAGTATTTTCTTTACAGCAACCCAAATGGACTAATACATGAGATACACTTCACTTGGTCATATTTATTATCTTTTTTTATCCATTGATGGATCAAACTGCTAAAATTTTGTTTAGAAATTTTGCATCTGTGTTCATGATAAATATTGGTCTGTAGTTTTCTTGTCATGATAATGCCTGACATGCTACCAGGGTAATGCTGGCCTCAATGACTTGGAAATTATCCCCTTGTCTCTTCCCCAGAAGCGTTTGTTGAAAATTGGGACATTTTCTTCCCTAAGTATGTGAACGAATTCACCAGTGTTAACAATTTGGGTTTGGCATTTTCTTTGTCAGAAATATCCACAGAATCTGTAGTGATGTCACTTCTCTCATTCCTGATATTGGTAATTTATGTCTCTTTTTCTCATCACTCTGGCTAAAGAAAGGTTTATCAATTTTATTGATTAAATTAAAGAACTAGCTTCTAATTTCACTGATTTCCTCAATTGCTTTTGTTTTCGATTACATTGATTCCTGTTTCCCCCCTTTTTCTTATTTTGTGGTTCTTCTGTAAACTTCCTAAGATGGAAGCTGAGGTCAATCACTGGTTTTGAGATCTTCCCTTTTCTAATATACACATTGAATGCTATAAATTCTCCTGTAAGTGCTGCTATAGCTGATTCCCACAAATTTTGATATCTTCTGTTTGCATTTGCATTCTGTTCAATATACTACTGTGTTACTTCTTTTCATAGCTAAACTGTTTGTGTCTTTATATTTAAAGTGAGTTGTTCATGCTTAGTTGGATTTCAAAAAGCAAGACTTAATCTGATAATAAATATGGATAACTTTGACAATTTACATTTAATGCAGTTATTGACATGGCTGTTTAAATCTATCATCTTAGTGTTTATTTTCAATTTGTCCCATCCATTCTATTTCCCTTTTTTTTCTGCCTTCTTTTGGATTTTTTTATGGTTACATTTCATCACCTTTACTGGCTTATTAACATTTTGTGTGTCTGTGGTTGCTTTAGGGTTTATTATATACATTCTCATCAGTTTACTTTCAAATAGTATTACATAACTTCATGGTATAAGAACCTTAGAGCAATATACTTTCATTTCCATTCTCCCAACCTTGATAGTACTGGCTTATATTTCACTTTACACGTTAACCACACAATACCTTATTTTTTGGTTTAAATGATCTACCTTTTAAAGTAAAATTAAGAAAAAATGTCTTCTCTATTTGCTCACATATTTACCATTTTTGGTGTTCTTCATTCACCTGTGTAGTTGCAGATTTCTATCTGGTATCATTTTCCTTCTGACAAAAGGCATTTTTAAACATTTCCTGTCATGCAAGTCTGCTTGTGATGAACTCTTTCAGCTTTTTTAGGTCTGAAAGAGTTATTTCATTTTTTGAAAAATATTTTTGCTGGGTATAGAATTCTAAATCGAGTTTATTCTTTCACAATTTTAAAAATGTTCCTCCACTGTCTGAAATCCTTATCTGTGTCTTTTTTCTCTAGCTGTTTCAAAAAATTCTCCCTTAGTGCTGGTTTTAAGGAACTTGATTATGATGATGTGTCTTGGCATCGGTTTCTTATTTCTTGCATTTGGGGTTCAAGAAGTTTTTTAGGTCTCATTTGTTTCACTCTTCTCAGGGGTACTGTCTTGTGTTGCCTAATGTCCACTATCTAACAACTGTTTCACACATTTTTGCCTTTTTTAATTTCAGGTGGGAAGGTAAGTCCAATCCCTATTATGCCACTCTAGTCAGAGACAAAGTTTCAATTTCAGGTTTCCTATTTTTTGCATATAAAATTTTATTTATTGTACTCAGCTTTTAAATTCCGTGACAAAAGTGTTTCTTCTATACATACGAAATTACTAAAATTGTTTTATTTAATCCCACCTCTTCTGATATACATTATGTGCATTTATTTTTAAAAAAGGCAATAGGAAAATATTAAGATTTAAATACAGATTTAAATAGGCAAAACACACTAATATTTATGTCCTCTAAATCTGTTTGATACTGATATATAAAGAAACTTGTTACAAGTCATAATGCTTTCATAATCTGTCAGGAAAAGATCACATTAATATCCCTTTATGCTTCAATACAAATGTATTCTATGAGCCACACTGGAAAAAAGTAAAATTCCTGCTTTTATTTTTAGAAGTAATTATTAGTATGTTTACACTTATTAAATATACCCTTAAAATTTTCCATTACTTTGGAAAACCATAGTTAGTAACCTAAGCTAGATTTTTTTTTATTTTAGTAAATATTTTCATCTCAGGAATCAAAATTGGGCAGGAGAGCTATATACAAGGTACAGAGTTTAAATCTTTGGGACAAGAGACAATAAGAAGGTAAACAAGTCAGTAGGTCTCCTAAGCTTATACCACTAAAACTGCAGATCACAGCAGGTAGATGTATATATCTGCCTGCTGCCAAAGAGGTGTAAATTCTTTTGACAATTACCTTTTCTAAATAATTTTATGGTAAGGCCAGTAATATAAAAATATTATGTACAGTATACAAAAAAATTAGAGAAAGTTAATGTTACAAACCATAAAACAAAACAATCCACACTTCTCACATGGGAGAACAAAATGGCAATAATATTATAATACCATATTTAGTATCTAATATGAAGTTTTCACTGATTATAAGTTGAGTCACATTGATTGAAACTTTACAGTATAATTTTGCATGTTAACTCATAAGACAATCAGCAGATACAGCTCCTATTGAGTCTTCTTATAAACCCTTAAAAGTTTTTTATAGGTAAAGTTAGCTAAAAAAAATACCACTCAGGTGTAAAGACTTGTCAGAAGTACAATATAGTGACATAAATGCAAAAGATATAATGTAATTTATGCAATTCAAAATCCAAAAATTGCTTTATCAAATGTACAAGTAATAAATAATAGTCATACTTGACTTCATCAAGTTAACAAAATAGTTACTAGCTAACCCTGTGCTTTATTACTCAATGGCTTAGAAACACCAACTGCCATTTTAAAATTACTTTCTCCATAAAAATAGAAGGCATATCAAATTCTTTAAATCTCAACTACCCAAATAAGTTTGGAAGACAATTTGTCAATCAAAACTATACATTTTTATGCACAATTTGCTTAAGAAAAAGGGCACTTAGTGTATAGCTAAGGCTTTCATAAAAGAAAGATCCTGTTGACTCTCTTATTAGGCAGATGGCATTGTAGTTTTTAATACAAAAATATAAATATCTTTGACAGAGAAGATGAAATAGTGGTTGGTGTAAAATCCCATCACCCTTTTACTTGAAAAAAAAATTTTTTTTCCCTAGAGACCGTGAAAACAATACTGATTCTGTGTAGTCCTGTGTTGACAGAAACTTCCCAAGTCACAAAACATTACGGCATTCACTGAAATTTCAAAAGTGCGCCCGTAGTCTTTTGTTTTCTTCTCGCAGTCTTTCAATTTCAGCCACTAAACCTTCATTCACTGAGTATCTTTCCAGCAAAGAGTGCATTTCATTCTAGAAAAAGGGGGAAATGCTGTTTAAATTATTGGTATTTCACATTTATTTGTCAAGTTATGTTATACATACTCTCAGCTATTTCTTTCATGTTCAATTAACTAGCTGAATGATGTTTCTTGTACGTGATCACTCTTATTGCTTTGTTAATATAAATGAAAGATCATTGGTGAAAGTAATATATTGGGAAGATTTATATTTGCACATTTGGGAGGCTTTTTGCTCATTGAAAAAAAGCCACAAAAAGGTAGCATTAACTACTACAGGTAAAAAAAGGTGACCAGTTAAAATCTATTTTACTTACTAAATTTCTAAAACTTCCAATTTTTATCTTAGCAACTAGATACAATAACTAAATGAAAATATACTGCCCTTTAGTGGATTTTTTTTAGATCCACACAATTCTACATTTATTTAAAATTTGACGTACATACCAGTTGCATATGAAACTGTTTAATCATTTCCACTTGCAAATTCACAATGTCCCTATGGCATGCTTCTCTAGGAAAGAACACAAAATACTTATTAGAATTATAACAGTTTAACCAATTCCAGATCATTCGAGAAGCTGGCTAAGCTTTTTCATTGTTTCAAATGATTAGATATTAATAATTATAATAAAAATATCAATGAACCAAGCATTTATTTACTATGTGGTAGGTACTGTTTCTTATCCTTTAAATGTAAGAACTCATTTAATCTTCACAATTAGGTGCAATTATTACCTCCATTTTATCAACAAAGTAACTGAGCTACCAAGCAGTCTTGAGTAGCTTATATTTAAGAAATAATTCAATTATTATGTTTCTAAGATTCGCATTCTATGTACTTGTAATTTATTGGTTTATACTGGTCTATCGGTTTATAATGGTCTATTTGCCTATTGATATTTTGATTGTTTCAAGTTATTATTACGACATTGTTATAATCACGTATATATCTCCCAATCCTCATGAGCCAATGTCCTTAGATGACATATCCAGGTATAACCAAGTTGTATGCTTGTTCAGTTTTATAAAATCATGCAAATTGTTTTCCAAAGTAGAAGTATCTATGTTTTCCCATTTAATAGATCTGAAATAGTATCTCATTGCATTTTCTGTTCTCTGATTGATTATGGGGTTGAACATCTTTCCTATGTTTCACACCATTCCTCTTCCTTGAAATGCCTGTTCATGTCTCTTTCTTATTCATTTTTAAGAGTTCTTTACATAATATGAGCCTTTGTTGGTTATATGAGTATTTTCTTATTCCTTCACTTTGTTAATGGTATTTTGTGATGAATAGTTCTTTGTGATGAACAGTTCTTATCAATAGGCTCAAATTTACTAACCTAATAATGCAAATTTATCAATTTTTACAGGTAGTACATTCCCTTATATATAATAACTTCCCTACACTGAAGTTATAAATAAACTCTCTTATAGTATCTAAAATTTTGCCTTTTACATTTACTTTTACTCTGTATGGAATTGATTTTTTCAATAGCATGAAATAGGGATCTATACTTATTTTCTATATAAATAGCCAAATGCCACAACACAATTTGAATATTCCCTGTTTTGCACACAGATCTACAATGCTACCTCTTTCATATATCAAATCTATGTGTATAGGTTTCTTTCTAGACTATTTTACTCCTTTGGCCAATATGTCCACCCTGTGCCAATGCTATGCAATCTTAATTATACTTTAATAATTAAGCTTATTCATCTGACAAATAAGTCCCCTTCAACCTTATTCTTCTCTGGAGTGTCTTGGTTATTCCTAGATCTGCTTTCTTCCATATATATTTTGGAAATCACCTTCTTCCAAATCCCAGTTGGGATTCTGAATGTAACTACATTCAATCTATAGACCCATTTAGGTGAACTGGTAACTTCATAGTATCTTTTCATTTATTTAAGTGTTAATTCCTTCTAATAAAACTTTTAAAAAATGTCTTTCTTATAAAGATCTTCATCTTTGGTTAGATTTATTCCTAAGTACCTCTTTTTGTTGTAACTATACAGTATCTAAATAAATTTTCTCTTCTGCTTTCAGTTATAATAAAAGCTGTATTAAAAATGAAGAAACAAACTGAAGGAATCCAAGAACCACCAAGGTATCCAGGAATTGCATGGTCTTGCAAAGAGAAGTCTACTAGGTTAAGTCCCCCATTTACCTCTGCTCTTCCCTCTGGGGTATGTGCTGATTCCACAGTATGGAGAAAAGAGGCTGACCTGAAACAGTGGCCTGGAGCTTGACACAGTCCCACTGGGTGGGGGAGTATTAAGACTGTGGGAGTAGGCCCAAATCTGGACTTGGAAGTAGTCCCAAGGCAGCCAAATCTGGAAGTTCCAAGATCCTGAAGAGGGGAGGGCTGTGGGAAAGTAAGCCTGAAACTGTGCAACTTCCCCTCAAGACTTCTGTTGACTCCTAAGCAATGCTTGTACTAGATTGGATGCCAGTAAACCAAACATAAAATAGCAGCTACAGAGCAGATAAAGTATTTGGGCAGCCTAGTGATGTGGCAAAACAGAGGTTGAAGTTCAAGACCCACCAAAGTAAAAAGACAGTGTATACTCCAGACATTCAGCTGATGTCCTAGATGGGCAAAGACTAAACCCTAGGAATAAAGGCAAACTGGAAATAAACTAGTCCTAAGAAAACCTGAAACCTAGCAACTATAGGGTCTGCTTGCTGAAAGAAACTTAAATCTTCTTGAAAGAGAACAGGAACAGATGCACAGACTTCTGCTTAGGATGTAATCTGTCAAACCTAATAACAAGAACAAGCCTGATAACCTATAAAATCATACATTTTTGAATTCAACCAGAGCGCCAAGAATACAAAGAACTCTAAATGAACTAAAATTTCAGAAAATGAGTCCTTCCTAGGAGAAAAGAGGCCCATGATTGTTTTCATCCTTAACAGAGCAGTGGCAGGAGAAAGCTGCCCTTGATAAGGTAAAGAGAACTAGCTTAAATTTTTATAAGATTTTTAAAGACTGGCTTGACAATTTAGAATCCCGAAGAGCCCCAGCCACAAAGAAAGTCTGCATTTACTCACCAACTTTTCCCCACAGGCCTTCAGTGCATACTTATGTAGAAAATGAAGGACAGGCAGAGCAGGAGTACGGAGAGTGACCCCCAAGGCACAGGTGTCCAGAGCCTGGCGAAGACTGAGAGCAGCAGAGGAGATCTGAGTAACCCCTCTGAAGCACTCCAGGCCCTCATGGAGAAGATGGCAGCCACCCCCTATAGCTGAGGAGAAAGGCTGAGAGAGCTCCTCAATACCCTCCTCTGTCCCCCCAATGCTAGTGTAGCTGTATATGACCTACTGATGGCTGACGGCAGAGCAAGTGAATTTGCAGAAATCCGCTGAGCCGCTCTGGGTCCTCACAGAGTCTCAGGCAGAGGGAGGGGCAGAAGAGCTGAGAGGCCCTCACCCCCAATGCCAGGTGCAGATATGCAGGGCATGCCGAAGGCTGAAGGCAGGGCAGCAGAACCCAGAGAAACCGTCGCAGGCACTGTAAGCCTTCACCACACACACTGCAGCAACCCTCCAGGGCTGGGAGGCAGACGCACCTCTCCTGAGAAAGCCAGGAGCAGACTAGAGATCAAAGAATCAACCTCCATTAACTTCAAAAGCTGGCAGGCAGGCTGTAAAGCACAGAAGTTTTAGAGTCAGATCCCCAGCACTCAGATCCCCAGGCCTACTGAAGGAAAGGTCCTGAGCCCACTGCCCTCAAATCATCTGAAGCCAGCGGTGACTTGACATTCAATGCTTGTTGAATAAATGGATAACAAACAGATACATCACATTATTCCTGTGCTTGAAAACTTGCATGGCTCTCCATTACCTGTGTGCTAGGGCCCTCACAAGTCCCTTTCTGGCCTTGTCTCTTACCACAGCACCTCCTTTCTGCAAGCGATCCTAGATTGTTCGGTCATGTTTATGCTCATGCTGTTCCTACCCACTTCAGTACAAAACTTCTCAATCTACCCCAGGAAAAGAGTTGCTCCTTTCTGTGTTTCCAGCATCACTTTGTTCACATTATAGTCAGCTGTATCCAGACAATTCTACTTTTATGCCATAAATATTTATGTATTCCCAAAAAACATCATGTTCTTTAAAACTGTGGATTAAAAATAACAGAACTTAGGGAAAAAGGATTAGGGCAGACCACTCAAAACCTGTGCAACTTCGTAACCAAAGCACTAACAAAGACAATTAAATCCTAATAAAAATAAAAATACTAGCACGATAAAGACATGGTAAAAGTCTAATAGATAAATATTGAATAATAAACTTTACCTTGAAAAGTGGATAGTAGAAGGAAGGATTAGGGCTATCAAGTTATGGAGGTAAAGAGCAAAATGCTCAAAGACTGGGAATAATCGCAAAGTAAGTGCTTCTCACACAAAGCACACAGCAAAGCCAAGAGAAGAGGAAGTGAACAGAGGAGATGGACGCTGACAGGGAGTTTGGTGCATTCAGCTGTGTCTAGGTGAACTTTGTTTCGGCTGCTGTTCCATGAACAAACAAAATCTCATATTGTCAACACTGCCCTATTTACCAATCACAAATGAATTAATTCACATTAAAGAAACACACATCATAGCAGTACACACTGTACCTATCCCAACTAAACTATAAGGCCTTTGTGGGTAGATCATTCATTTTTGTATCCTTAGTATCTGGTACACACACTAGTATCTGGTACACACACTGATAATTTTTCTTAAAGTATTTTTAACATTAAAAAGAAACATGTACCAACAACTGCACATCTTCTCCAACATTCTTGCTCATGATAATCCAAATCTGAGCTGGAACATTCAGTAACTATAGGTTAGGAAGGAAAAAGAAACACAGAAGATTCTAATAATTGAAGATAGATTCCAAAATATTGAGATGATGAGTAAAAGTAGCATTCTAGAACATATTCTTAGAATCGATGAGAAAGACAAGGATAGGTCCACGAAAGAATTTTTTTTTTAGACTAAGTATTACATTTTGATGTATTCTCTTTGAAAATATTCAGAACTACTCTTTAAAATATCTTTCTCTACTACATTATCAATATTTGTATTTCCCTACTACATTATCAATACTTGTATCAACTGCTATATCTATTATTTAACAGTCATCTATAAATATTGTTTGTAAGAACCCCTTCGAGCTTATCAGATCTGTCTACATTTTGATGAAAATCCTTAACGGCAGCCTGTCCACTAGACTGCCCTGCCAAATTATCTATAATTACACTACGTACATGTGCCTTTTCCTGGCTACTAATCAGTAAATTCAGTACAACAAGATCAACAAAACTCATCATATTTTCCTACAGTTTTATGGTCATCAGAACATAGACAAAAGCAGTAACCACCAACATTACTTATAGTTCTGGTGTTGCATCTAGTAAAAACAACACATTTAAGTTCTAGACAGAACGAATAAGTTCTCAATTACTACCTGAAGTCATCCAGTGTTTCCTGTATCATGTTCTGAATAAAACGGATTTGAATGGATGTCAATGGTGCATTGGGCCGATTGTTCCCAATGGTATCAGCTATTTTTTCTGAGAGTGAACTGGCAACTCCAGCAGTGACAGAGGATGCTATCTTTGGATCTAAAATAAAGAATGGTGAAAATATTAATAGTCAACTTGGACTAAGAGACATCAAACATTTCTAAATAAGATTTGGCATGAGAAAACTTGAAAAACTGGCAAACAACAGTGTTCCTGTGACATTTAGAAAAATCCACTATCTGGAATACAAATCTCAGAAACTTTCTATGACATTATTTCTAATAGTCATTTGTCTATATATATAAACTGCCAACTGTCTAATGTAATAACCTATGACAGAGGGATTAATCTTGAAGAATCTCTGAACCATTTCCTCTTATAAAAGATGAATGTGACAAGCTGTACCACAAACTAGATAAACCAAGACTATTAAAAACAAACAGAAGGAATACAGGAGTAAAGTAGTGCTACAGGAAAAGCCCTAGAGTTTAAGCTAACACAATATATCCACAGAAACCTTAAAGTGAAATACAGATATTTATATAATAGAGTTGCTTCTATACAAAGAGCTGCTTTCTATCTTTGAATAGATACCTCTTATAACTAAACTTAATATTCCTTTAAATATGATCAAGTTTTTATGGGTCTGTGGCATAAACTCTAAGGATAAGACTTTAATATGCAGAAGAAGAGAAGACTTACAATTTCAGGTAGTTAACCACCCCTTTTCAAAGGGTCTTACATAATAATTCTATCTATACCATATTAAATCAAGACACTTACATATTCAATTGAAAATGAAATTCACACCAAGAGAGGATCAAATCAATGTAGCTGAATTTAACCATTCATATGAATTTCATTGTCTCCTAGTAAGAGAGGCAAACTGGAGAAATGTCTGTAAACTTTAAACTCTGTGAACATTTTTAGTCTATGATCAACTCTATTTCTCTTTCACAAGTTAAATAATTGGGAGGACTTTTTAACTTAACACTTTAAAACATCAGGAAGTTTAATGTACTTACTTGGAGTTGAGGATCCATTGGCTGGGGGTTCATATATCAACTGGGCTTCGACTTCTTTCTCTGGCTTTTCAAATTTCTCAGAATTTCTTGTTTGGTTAGACGATGGAGAGGTATTTAAACTTCCAGTTTCAGCACCAGAAGTGATCAACTTTGCAAACTTTACATTTAAAATAAACAAAAAAATTAACATATAATTTCTTGTTTAACTCATAAACAAGAGTTTTTACCTACATTTCTCTTTTTTTCTAGTAGGTAAATGGAAATGAAGGAAGAATAGGAAGAGACATAGAAGGAGGAAAAAACTATGAGGACTCACGCAAAATAAATTAACATTTGCTAATCAAAAACCATCTCAATGATAACATGAGGAAAAGCTCATTTATTGAGCATCCGCTGTTGAGAATCATTTAAAATGGAAATTGGTAGCAAAAACTTTTAAAAATCCTAAACTTTTATGTGGTAAAAGACATTTTTGTACTTGCATGGTATCAGTATCATTCCAAACAATAAATATGAAAACAAAAACAGACATATTACACACCTCAAAGACTTGGCCTTCCTGGTAATATTTGATCAGTCTGAACCCTTACATAAGCAATTAAATTTTACACTGTATTGTATTTTAGCAAAAAGTAGTAATTATAAATCCCATTTTTAGGAACCACCAATTTGCTCTTAGACTTAAGAGTAAATGACTTGACCACCAACTTGATGTATTATGCTGCGACAGAAATACAGTTTAACAGAATTCAGGGATGAAGTGTTCCTCTATAGGCAGATAGATAAAGTATTTCATCTTAGAAAAAAATAGTGTAAGGTTATATTTGCTGTTACCTTCAACATAGCCAAAGCCATATTTCAAAAGTATTTTTTAGCTATTAAAAAATGACATCAAGATATACGAGCATTTTTCTACCTAGTAAGTACACAGCACTGTCATTAATTAGGATACATCCACTGGCAGCTGTCCGCTTTCTAGCGATAAATACAGTGAATCATTTTCAGGCAGATACCTGTTTGAAGGAGTCTTTAGGTTCCTGTTTTCCCAGATATATTTTCTTAGACTCAGCTGTCAGATCATGATTTTCATTTTCTTCTTTCCCTGGAGATCCCATAAAGACATTAAGAGGACTAGAATGCAATACTGAACTGCTTGAAGTTACAGGATTTTTTCTTGGAGGAAACACTGAGTTCAATTGTGGCAGAAAGTCAAGACCTGAAAAAGAAAAGGAGAAAAACTGCATTCGCATATGATGGACTACAATCCTGGATATATAAGAAAAGTACTTAACATGATTGGCAGATAAATATGGTAGAAGACATAGGATTTGAATTCAGAAGACTGGTTTGTTTCTCAGCTATACACCTTCTTTGATGTGTATTCTCGGGCAAAAATCTTAAAACTCTGCGTGACTGTTTTCTGATCTGTAAATGTAAATGATGATAGCCGTCTCCGAGAGTGGCAAGGCTTAAAAGATACTATATGTGAAAATACCCTGAAAATGGCAAAACACAATGTTTTAGTCAGTATTAGTTTTTGATAACTGAAAATTGTTAATTTAGAATACATCCATGGTATATATCTTGGGAAAGCAGCCTCTCAGATGGCTCCTAATGATCCCTGCCTCTGGCGTCCATGCCCTTGGGTAATCCCCTCCTTGCCTCTGGCATCTATGCCCTTGGGTCATACCCTCCTTTTGAATGAGGCTTGGACCTAATATCTCGCTTCAGAAGAAATACGACAAAAGTGGTGGGATGTCATTTCCAAGACTAGGTTACAAACATACTGTGGCTTCCATCTTGGATTTCCTCTCTCACTCTCTTACTCACCTGCTCTGGGGAAACCGGCTGCCATGTTGTCAGCTTTCCTACAGAGGCTAAATTGGCAAGGAACTGATATCTCTAACCAGCAGCCACATGAATGGGCTCGGAAGCAGATCCTTGCCCAAGTTGAGACTTGAGTTGAATGCAGCTCTGGATGACACCCTGATTGAAGCATCAAGCGACTTAAAGCCAAAGGTATCCCACCAAACCATGCTCAAGTTCTTAACCCACGGAAATTATGAGATGATAAATGTTTGCTCTTTCAAACCTCAAAGTATTGGGGTAATTTGTTACACAGCAATAGATAAAATAATATTACTTTTAATTTTCATGAAAATACTTCTAAGTAGATCTTACCATTTCCTTTGCCTACTGACTCTTCACCTCCCTTGTTAACTACAGCATCTGTAACAGAATTAGAAAATCCAATTTAAAAAATAGTTAAAAAGAAGCCATATCAATTTAGGCTTCCTATTCATTTCCCAAAGAGTTCAGAGACTAACAATTTTAAGAAGCAAAACATGAGTGAGGTTAAAAGTTAAAGCTAGCAGTAACTAGTAAGCTACCTGATTTAAATTTCCCCTTTCATTCTTTTAGTTACATGCATAACAGCAAATATGAAAAGATAATTCTATGGTATACAGTCATTTCATGAGGCAGCAAGGTACCGTAGAACAAGCCTGGAGTAGGTTCTGAAGATCTATAATCCAGTTCTGCCTATACCACTTAATAGCTTTGTGACCATGCACAAGCTTCTAATGTAATCAAGTTTCAGTTTTTGCATTTATAAAATTGGGGGGATAATGCCCTGATAATCTCACAAGATTGTTTTGGGGATCAACTGAAACAATGTAAAAATATTCTGTAAGCAGTACAATGCTATAAAAAACATAAAGTTTTATTAATATTTATTTCAATGGTAGAATACGTGTAAGACTATTAACAGTGTAATATCTATTTACCAATTCACAACCAAAATTGTCTAACTCAATTTTAACAAATTAATAGAAAAATGGGTAAAAGTCATTAACAAATTCACCAGAAATTCAAATGACCAATAAGCACAATTATTGTATTAGTAGAAATATCACCCTTCTATGTGCATGTGTATGTATACACCTAGTTAACTACACAGCGTGCATGCACACACATGCACACAATTTTAAAAGTTATTAGTTTTCTCTTAATAAAAGCAGAAGTATTCTTGTTTATAAGATGAAGAAATTGAGGCACAGATTAATAAGCCTTTTACTTAAGTAGAGTTGCATTCTTCACAATAGAAACCAGCACTATAATCAGTAACCATGTTTTTTCTTATTAGTAATTAATAATATGAAATCCTAATCTAAATGGAGGGCATATGACAAATTTTAATCACATTTTAAAGAATAGCAAAAGTAATTAAAGAAAAAAGTAATTTACTTATTTAGCTTAAAAACTACTAAAGAGAATTTAATTTATAACGCAAACACTTCCAAAAAGCCCATTCTACATTCTTCAATGCAAAAATTGCTCCAGGGGAATCTCAGAGGCCAAAACTCCCTAATTCAAACACTAACTCCGGAAACCTTTCTCACCTCCAGCCCTAGCCACCTTCCCTCCTTCACCCACTCTCTACTCTTTAACTATGTAGTCTGACTTCTCTTCATCCTGAAATAAAAAGAATACTTCCTCTTTCATTAGGTGGAATATAGGGGAGTTTGGTCTAGCAATTTAAATAGTCACTTTCAGGCCAGGGCAAGACAAAAGACACTTAATAATTCTGTACCATCACATATGTATTATTATTCCTTCTGATTATTAATCATAGAAAATTTAGAAAAGAGATAATTTTTAAAAAATGAAAATGTATAATAAGATCATGAGTGGATATAACAGTTTTAACATCCTGCTACTGATAAAACTTAAATTCTCTCTAGTTTTTCACTATTATAAACAGAATAGTAAATACACAAAGTTCTGTGACCTTCCCTTGAACATTTTCTGAGATAAATTTGTAGAAATGGAATTATAAGGCCAAAAATTATGAATATTTTAACTCTGCCAAATTACTCTCTAGAAATTTACCCATATTATTGATAATATTGCAATTAGCAGTGAGACTATTCCATTAAGAAAACATGAACATTAAGTTCAAAAAAAAAGCCCAGCTAAACAATGTATCTAGTCCATATACTATGAACAATGATATATGTTTCCATTTATCAAGGTACTCAAGTTTTGTTTTGTTTTACAGCAACACTTATAGGGTGAAGGGTGGTGGTACACACACACACACACACACACACACACACACACACACACACACAGTACTTTCCACACATAGTATAAAAGATGGGGCAATCTATCACCTAGCCATATTTCTCCATGAAAACATGTAATAAATACTAATTAAACACTAATAATAAAAGATAAAAAATTTTAAATTAGGAAGATTAGTTCTTTGCATATCAAACATCCAAAATTTTAGGAAGATTCATTTAAAGTAGCTACAAGGAAAAGATTGCCTATGAAGGTAAAACTTCATTCAAGAAACTTTTGTGGAAATTAAAATACCAACTTGAGAGCTATCTGCATAATTCCCATGTGAAAATTACCAGCATATATTTTAGAATGACATCTGAAATATCAGGGCAAAGAAAAAGATACCACCCCAGAGACTGAGAAAATTAGCAAATTGCTATGAACAAAGTTAGACTGAAGCTATTACCCACATCTTTTAGCCAGAATAAAAACGTACCAGCAAGAGAACATGATCCTTTGATCTCAATGAACTTACCATCTCTGATAGGTGAGAACATGTCACCTAAACTACTTTTCCCAGTGTCATCAAAGCTGGAGAAATCCTGATTTTTTCCACTGTCTGTTTCCTTAGATAAAATATCTGTATTTATGTTTCGAGGCAAACCTTGCAGGAATTAGATATAAAAATCAGTGTTATTACATCTAAATAAATTTTATAATCAGAAGCTAGGTTGTAAAAATCAACGCATTACCCATATTGCTGGTAATATTATAACTGTGAGCACCAGCAAACGAAAACAGAAAATAACAGCTAAGTAACCAGGATTTTCATGGAATGAAAGGTTCCTCAAAAGCAAATAGCTTATTTGTTCACATAGCAACATCTTATTTAAGCCATTTTGATGAAATTTTTCTAAAATAATTTATATACTTTTACTGCTCTCTTAAGTATACTGAACACAACTTACTTTTGCTACTGACTTTTATGATCATCCACAAATGATTTTAAAAAATGTCTCTAAGGCATACAGCACAAGGCCCAACATACAGCAGGATTCAATTAACATTAGTTCTCTTCCCCAAGGTGGGATGAATGTGTCTCTTTGTTTCTCTTTTCTGTCTTTCCTTTCACTAACAGTGGGAACTTAACATTGCCCTCAGCATTACTGATCTCAAATGACTTCACTAACCTCTGTAGTTCACTAAGAGGAAGAAAACCCAAATACCTAACTCATAAAGAATAATAGTATGGTAGACAACAATAAAGAGGCAGCAGCAGTTTATATTTTCTGGCAATATATAATGCAGTGCTTTAGGGCAGGGACTTTTTTAAGAGTCCTGTAGGCTCAGTAGCTTCTTGCTCATTACTAGAATAAGAAATCAGTTCTAGGGATTCAAAAATTATTTTTTTTTAATTTTATTTCAGCATATTATGGGGTACAAATGTTTAGGTTACATATATTGCCCTTGCCCCACCCGAGTCAGAGCTTCAAGCGTGTCCATCCCCCAGATGGTGCACACCACACCCATTACGTGTGTATATATCCATCCCCTCCACCCCCCTCCCATCTGCCCAACACCCAATGAATGTTTTTACTATATATGCACTTAAGTGTTGATCAGTTAATACCAATTTGATGGTGAGTACATGTGGTGCTTGTTTTTCCATTCTTG
>NW_012154729.1:3739638-3740546 GCF_000956105.1 Propithecus coquereli
TAATAAAATAAAAAATGCTGAAAAGAAAATATTTCACCTTAGTAAGAGCAGTGGAGTACTGAAATGCTATACATTGCACAGATGTCTTGTGAGCACTGATGGTTTTAACTGGTGATTTCAACATCCTTAAATCATACTGATATATTTTCCCACGGGAAGATCCAATAGCCAAAGTGGCTCCATCAGGCATGAAATCCACTGCAGTTAGAGGAGCGTCAGCCACTAAAGTCTTCACTACCCTTTATAAAGGAGAAAAAGTGTATGCAGATATGTTAGTATATAGAGGTGTAAAAACTTATATGAGATAGAAATCACTGTATATCAAAACCAAAGTTACTTAGAATTGGGCAAATAGCATACAGATCCCACATATTTGTTTAAAGCAGAATTTCAGAATTTGACTTAGAGACATTTCTAATAAAATGGTATATGAAGAACTACTAGACATTCCATCCTATTTTTCTATTCACTTCTAAGGTACATTCTAGATCTTCTAGAAGCAACACCTATTTCTTTAAGTAATTATTACTTTGGCAGTGAATGTGACAGAATTCTTGTGTGTTACTACACAAACAGGAGTTCTTGCCTCAGGGTTGAGGAGGCTGTTAAGTATCCACTTTCCATTTATTGACCTGCTTAGGTCTCTGGAGGCCTATGACCTTTCACAGGGGAGCAGCTGCTACTTTATTCTTAGCTGTGCATTTCTTGACCAAAAAGCTAGGAGGAACAGAGTTCATGTGGCTTGATCTTCAAAAGCTAATACAGAAATATGGATACTGATCTGCTGAAGCTGAGCTCTTTGCTGGTGTGTCTGCTAGAAGAGAAGAATGGCTCACTGACTCTTGGGGCTCTCAGTAAATTATTCCAAAAAAAAAGAGAGCAAATAAGTAACAGTGAAAATTCTAGCA
>NW_012154729.1:3740596-3743262 GCF_000956105.1 Propithecus coquereli
GATACTTCACTTAGTAGAATGGGTTCCAGCTCTATCCAGGATAATACAAGAAGTGCTATATCACCATTGTTTTTTGTGGCTGAGTAGAACTCCATGGTATAAAGTCTGGCATCTGGACTGGTAGCACGTTATTGTGTTACATTTTCAAAAGTGTTTTATTTGGCATCTCAGTCCCAAATAAAAACTGAAAAGCTTGAGCTAAAAAAGAATACCCTGTATATCCCAAAATGACGAAGACTGGCTAATGAAATAACCTTTACTAATAACACCTGCTAGAAAATTAAAATATAACCAAATAATTTGTACCATTGTTGAAGAGTGTTTACAAGAAGGGTTAAGCTGTTACAATGAAGAAATTTTCCCTCCTTTTTTCTATTTTGAATATATAACTCCAGCCTCTGAATTTTAGGAAACACAAGTTTGGTATCATTTGTAAATAGTGCTAAAGCCTTATTTTTTACTTCTTACATGGCTGTTTCCTGTTAAAAATGAGCACCAGCAACAAGTCTGCAGAAATTCTTTTGAACTAAATTGGGACACCTTCAAGTAGAAGCAGCACATTTTTTTTCAAACTTTAGATGAATTTTACACAAAGTTTAAAATAATAATAGTAGTAGTGATGATGCTCATGATGACAACAATGATATTAGCAACACTTTAACTTACTGACTGCCTACCATGTTCCAGGCACTTCTGATACATTTTCTCTGATACTCACAATGACCTTAAAAATGAAATATATCTCAGTGTACGGAGGAAAAAAGTGAGACTCGGGGTAAGAAAACTGCCTAAAGCCCTACCAGTAGGAAGTGACAGACCTGAGACTAAGTGTAACTACTCTCAGTGTTTCAAAGGGAAAGAAAAATGCATGTGTGCATTTATTTGAAAGAAAAGAATGATTAAGCAAATGTGGCAAAATTTATAAAGCAGTGATTCTACTAAAGGGTAAAGCTCAGGAATTCTTTCTACTATTCTTAAAACTTTTTGTTAAGTTGGTAATTACTTCAAAACGAAATTAATAAAAAATCTCTGTTTGGGGGGGGCAGAACACTCATTTTACCAGAAATTTCAGGACTCTGCCAAGAGTTATCATTACTCAGTGACTCAGCAGATCCAAGTCTTTCATTTCCTAATTAATGCTGTCACTGTTCAATAAGAACGTCCTTATTAAAAGCTAGTGAATAACGGAGAGACTTCAGAGAGTTTACAATAAATAAGAGAATATTTTGTTTAACTTTCGAAGATTACGAATAAAATCAATAATTATAAAATAATTTTTGAAAATAATAGCAACTTTCATAATATGGTTAATTCAACATTTTGGGGCAGACATTATTCAAAGTTATATTTCAAAAAGAATTTCTTCTTTAAGTAGACATCAATGGTCTTTTTCTCTAGGAGTTCTTAAATAAGTACCTAATTATATAGGATTATATAGATATCACAGGAAATTGATAGTGAATATACTTATTTTAAAAAAACTATTCCACATCTCAGGGTCAACAAATTAAAGTTTTGCTTCTACTTAGAAATAGTAAAACTCATACTGAGAAGACACCAACAAATATTTTTGCCCAAGTACTTGTTATGAAAATTTAAAAAGAAATGGATACATATATTTCTAGTGAGCACAATACTTTGAAAACATACTGGTATACCATGTAGACTTTTTAAAATATCTGTTGACGGTACAGCATAACTTCTTAAAAAAAAAAAAACCAAAAAAAGTTTTCACTAATTTACACAATATCTTTATGGTGGGCCAAGAATATTCTCTACAATAAGTATTGGAGGCTTATCATCATATCACACCTTCATAAAGTCTAAATGAATTCCTGTTTCACAACTATCTCATCAATCTGATTATCAGAGTAGAAGAAATCATTTAAAAATTGCAATATTTTCATTTAACAAACTACAAATATACTGCTTAATAAATGCCACACACTATGCAGCACTTAAAAATATTCATTACTTGACTTACTTTTCATTCTTAAATATGAAATAAAAGGAGCCATTAATAGCTTTTCTTTTTTTTAAACTAAGAGATCAAATCATAATGACAAAGTTTCGTATCTCAACTGATTAATTTGAAGACACAATGAAAAGTCTTCCAGTCTGTAGTAGTATTAAGGATCAGTTTGTAGTAGTATTAAGGATGAATAATTTCTGAGTTAGCCTTATTCTGTTTTTAAGATAATCAATATTTCTCATCACAGTTCAGCTAAATAGAATAAGTGCCTTTTTGTTAACTTTTTTGAAATTTATAGCTAAAGTTAAAATTTTCACTTCAATGATATCTACTAATAATTTTACCTAAATACTCAAGTGAATTTGAGTTCTAGGTTCTTAAAGTACTAATTATATACATTTGTGGAGGAAAAAAATCCTTCAAATATGATAGATAAGCAACATTTACCTGCTTTGTCCTGAACAGCAACTGCTCCTTTCCCCACGACTGTTGTCATGGGTTGTGGCAGAACTGTGGCAACAGAAGTGGCGGTTGCTTCTCTGACAATTCCAGAATTCTGAACTCCTCCACTAGTGGTGCTCACATTCACAGTTCGTTTGTTCACTGCTGTGGGCTTACTGGAACAGCCTTTATTTAAACTTGACTGAAATGTAATGGAATATTTAAAAGCTCAGGTTACTAATGTTTCATACTA
>NW_012154729.1:3744404-3755532 GCF_000956105.1 Propithecus coquereli
AAGCTGAGCTCTTTGCTGGTGTGTCTGCTAGAAGAAAAAAAAAAAAAAAAGAGAGAGCAAATACTCAGTAAATTATTCCAAAAAAGAAGAGAGCAAATAAGTAACAGTGAAAATTCTAGCATCATAACAAGGGCTGACAGTGAGAAGTTTCCTAGCAGTAACATTAATACTCCCTTATCATGTTAAGATAGTGTTAGGTGTCAACTGCAGCACTCTTGCAGCTGTTTTGTTTTGGTTTAGTTTTTTGTTTTTTGGGTTTTTTTTGTTTTGTTTTGTTTTTAGCTAACCAAGCATACCTACAACTGAAGAAGGTGGCCCAATGGGCCCAAATGCTAAGAAGATTATGTACTCCTGGCTCTAGATCAGTGTTTTCAACTAGGGGCAACTGTGTATGCAGAGGATAGTTGGTAATATCTGGACACAGTTTAGGTGTCACTACTGGCATTCAGTGGGTAGAGGCCAGGGATGCTGCTGAATATCCTATAATGCCCAGGACAGCCCTCCACAACAAACAATTATCCAGCTCCAAGAGGTCAATAGTTTAGAAACCATGCTCTAGATAACAAATCAATTTTAAAGCAAATTAATCACATTGCTTTAAAAATATATGCCTTTAGTTGTGTTCTGAAAGAGAACAATATGTATGCTAAAATACAGATGTGAAATCGTTAATATGCTATTCCTTAACATTCATGTTCCAGAAGTATCCCGAATAATATCCATGCCACATCTATTTTTTTCCTGCATGAGAAGAAAAAAAGAAAATTCTATCTTACTAGATATATCAAGTATTAATACATAAACTTTAGAGCCCCTGGACATTAATCAGAAGTCTATACAAATCATATGTCTGTTAATGAAATAATAACTATTTGTTACTAAATTAAGAAATGAGCATGTCACACTACTTACTTCTTACTTGAAGTGTCATAGAGAATGATTCTTTTATCCAAGCCTGTGGTTACAAATAGCAATTCATTGACGGGTGAAAAACAGATGCCTGAAGCTGGAGCTTTATGTGTACTGTCAAAATTATGGTATGGACTCTGACTGTTCACATCCCAGAGAGTTACTATTCCATTATCTGAAACACTGCCCAGTAGTGATTTCTTAAACAAGGAGTACTTCAAGTGCCGTACAGACTATAAAAGTAAAAGAATAAATTTTATGCAATTGTAAGCATTCATAAAGACATTTTATATAACCTATATAAATAATGGCCAAACTATTCACATGAAGCTTGGGATTTCTCTGAGTATAGAGTGACAAGTTTCAATCATGACAACCACAGTATCATTTAGTGGACTGACTGGCTATAAGATGACCCTGAAACATAGCAGTATTCTATTAATTAAATATTTGTCATCATTTTATTATCTTGGAGTATAGCTACCTCAATCTCCCTCTTTCAGAGGAAAAATACAATACACTGAGATCACTTGCATTAATTCAACAGGGTTAGAACATCCGCCTTAAATAAAAGGCCCAGTCACAGTCAAGTCACAAACAAGTATAAGGGAATACTGGGAGAGAATAAACAACAATATTTCTTACTTGTTTTCTATATATATTTTTAGACATTTGGATATATTTGTTTGAATCTGAGCATCTGATGGCACTGACAATCGAACATGAAGTGTAATAAAAAATTACCTAAACCACAAAGGACAAATTGCAACACTCTAGACTGCGCATGGACCATGTCCATTCTTTCAAAAGCATCAGCCTGAGGGCAATGTTGGCCTTTCTCTAAACCCTAACCCCTGGGGGCAGTGGAGATACTCTCTCTTTAGTTTCTGAAGACCGGAATAAACAAAGATCCAGTTTGAATAAACAGGTCTTAGATTAAAACTGGTTGAATGTTATCTACTTTTACTAAAATGCTGCTTTCAAACTTGTATTATATTATCGTTTACTGTGCTGAGAATTAAGTACTTTATACTTAAGCTAATTTCCCCTGCAAACTCATATTCTACTTCTAAGATGTTCCAAAATAAAATGTATTAGCCCCCAATAACGACAAATGTTTAGGAATAACATAAAACAAATTTGGACTAAGAAAACAAAAGGAGTATCAGTTACCAGGCACCTATGGTAAGATAATTCATATGTGAAACTTAAGTGAGACTTATGAAAGTGGATTTAACATATATTGAACTACATTGTATTTAAAATCTCTCAGAACACCCGCTAAATTTAAAGAGCATTTTTTAACCTAAGGAATCAATAAAATAGATTGACATTCTTAACTGCTTTGAAAAAGGCTGCAGTTTGAGAAAGGTAACACCAGTTAACCTATCTGTGAGCCTAAGCTGCTGAACTTGCCAAACAGTGACATGCAATTATTTAATATAATCTAAAAAGTCTGTCAGGCCCAGCAGTTCTGCAGAAGCAGCAAGGCTCTTTTTCCCCTGCAGAAAGACACTGTGATCCACATAAAACTATTAATAATAGCTTCTATTTAGCTCAGACATTTCAAGTAAGATTCCAAACACATTCAGGAAATCTTATTTCTGATATAAAATTCAGTATAATACAGATTCTGTGAGGTTCCATGGTTTTGTCACTTTTACTAAGAAACCAATTTGATAATTTTTAAAGATTTCAAATCCTTGATTGTTCATGGAAACAAAAACAGAAAAGCATTTATTCATTCATAGATGTGCTCTACCTACTATTTTTCTCAATAACCCAGCCCCTATCTATAGTAAAACTGATCAACATAGAAACTGGGCTGAGTAACTGTGTTTGAATTCAATTATGTCAACTTTTTGACAGATTTGAAATTTTTATAAACATTGTTTAAACTTAAGAAACAAATATTCAATATATTTAAAAATTTAAATAAATTTTAAGAAATCTTAATAATCTTAATAATTTTTCAAAATGAATGTTCAAGTAGCAATTCTATGCTTTTGTCAATTAATAACTAAATTGCTTATAGGGAAAAAAACTAATTAAAAAAAAAACTCCAAAGATTTCAATGATGCTTCCTATAAAAGGGAAACATAAGTATGCAGAATCATGAAAACTGTGACTTTTCTAAGAAAACTGAGACTGCATTCTTACATATAGAGGCCAAATTGTATTCCTTAGCCCATATACTCTATTTTAATGGTATAGCTTATCACAGAAAAATGAAATAATATACTATACGAAATATATATAACTATTTGTTCCAAGGATAAAAAAAAAACAAAACACACCCCAGCAAGTTTCTTCACCTACTATAATGCTCTCCTTATTTTAGTCGGTCTAAAACACAAAATACTATTACTAAGGTCGAGTTACATCTGGGTTTGGAGTTAAACCTGAAGATGTTCAAACCAGTTTGGAGAAGTAAATCACAAAAGCTATTGTACTTTAATGGGTTGGTATGATTATTTATTAAAAGCTCACAACAGCAGCTAAAATTCATTGATCTCTTACCAAATGTTAGGCACTGTGATAAACACACTCACCATCTAATTTAGCCATTAAAAAAATCCTGTTGAAAGTATATTATCATTCTCACTTGACAGATAAGGAGAAGGAGGCTTCAGAGTTAAGTGACTTGTTCAAGTTTACTCAGGTACTCCTAGTGCTCTCCAAATAAACGTGGGGCTTACCACGTAAAGCTACACCAAAAGATCCTACAGAGATGCAGACTGCCCAAGCAGGAGGCAGCAGGCACATGAAAATCTCAAGTTCTGGTTTATTCTAACTTTAGACAAGAGATAAACTTTGAGGATTACTGTTGTCCTAAACTAGAAGATAAATTTAATTCAGTTTCCCTATGCAAAGTAATCAGTGAAAATTCTTTGAAAAATCAACAATACAGCAACCAGTCACCTAGAATTTTAAAAGATATTTCTTTTAATATGAGGATGAAGTACAAGAAAATGCTGGACTCCTGCACAAGGTGACAAGAGAACAGTGCAAATTTTCCAGAGGCTTTGGATCCTCACACATTCATCTGCTCCTGAGCTAGAAAGAGATCAGAGAGAAAACAATGCTACCACTCTTGAAGAGTTGATATTTAAAACAGTCAATTAAGAGTTGTGTGATCTGAAAGTCCTGGAATCTATTTTCTCATTTGTAAAATGAGAATAACATACACCTCGGAAGCCAGTAGCAGAGATTAAATGAGAGAACTTAACACAAAGCAATGATCACAGTGTTGAAATACAGTAAATGGTAGTTAAGTATTCTATGCAGGTGATAACATCTACCTAGAATGCTCTACACAGATCCTCTCAACACATGTCCTGTTCCGTCCTCCAACCCCAGGTCTGAATAACTAGGACTTTTCCTCAGGCTGCCATTGAGACATCATTATCTTTAAAATGCTTTTCCTGACTTCCTCCCAAATGGGTTAGGTACCCCTCCTTTATGTTCCCCGGGAACCCTGCAATTTATTGCTTTTCCAGTATTCGACATATTATTTGGTTAATTGTCCACTTACTTGCTTATTGCTACTACTAAAATGTCAACTGTGTCTTATTTAAAGTCATATAGCCAGCACTTAACCAGTGCTTCCAACATAATAATCACTCAACAAAAAGTATGAAATTATATGAATGAATGAAAAAAACAAGTGATCTGTATATAATTTTAAAAATTCAATCATTTCATTTAAATGTTTAAAAGGTAATAAAGAGTAACAAGAAAGAACACTTAAAATGTTTTTCTTGATACATTCTAAAAGGTGAGAATAAGCAGAATAAAAGCAGGAAAGAAGTAAAAAAAATGAGTTCTATCTAGGATACACAGGCTACAGAAATAAAAAAAATATGAATTATAGGAGCTTGATTTAAATGATTTAAAATTTCCAATATGTAAATTTTGTCTATGATATATAACACCCTAATTAAATAAAGGATATCTACAAAAAAAACCTTACAATTACTACTGTCATACTTGTTAGTAAAGTGTGAATGCTTCTTCCTGAATCTGGGGACAAAATTATGATGTTCACTATTATCCCTTCTATTCAACACTGGATTGCAGATGGTAGTTAATGCAATAAAGAAAAAGAAATAAAATGTAAAGATTTTATTGGGAAAATAAGAAATAAAACTATTATTCACAGATGATATGATAGAGTACACATAAATTTCAAATGCCAAAAAAATCTACAAATTCTTTCAAAAGAATCAAAACTATCAAAACTATCAAATGAATGTAGCAGGATTCCTGGATAAAGAAATAATATACAAATATCAACTACATTTCTCTATATAAGCCACAAAGAATTGGAAAATAAAGCTTAACAAAAAATGTAATTTATAATATATGATCAAAAAAATCAAATACATAGTTAACAAATCTAACAAAAAATATGTAAGACTTCTAAAGGAAAAACAACAAAACACCACTGAGAAAAATTAAAGAAGACTTATATAAATGAAAAGTTTACACCATGTTCATGGAAGAATCAATATTGTTAAGATAGTTCTTCCTAAATTGGTCCATAGATCTAATAGAATACCAACCAAAATCCAAGCAGATTTTTTTTGGTAGAAATAGGTAAGCTGACTGTAAAATTCAGATAGACATGCAAAGGACCTTGAATAGTCAAGGCAAAGTTGGTAATATCAAGACTTACCACAAAGCTACAATATCAAAAGTGTGATCTCATATTAATAGTAGTCAACTAGATTAATAGAACAAAACAGAATGTTTAGAAACTAACATATACAATTACCAGCTTTGCAAGGAAGGCATTAGTGTAATTTACTGGAGAGAGGTTAATCTTTGCAATAAATAATGCTGGTACAATTATTAATAGAATCTATATGAAAACTACAACCCTACATCACACCACACACAAAATTTAATTTGAAATGGATCATAATAGACATAAATGAGAAAGAAAAAACAATAAACCTTCTAAAAGAAAACATAGGATAGTATCTTTAAAACCCTGGGGCAAGCAAGATTCTCCAAGAGAACACAAAAACCTGCAACCACCAAAGAAAAGACTGACATACTACACTTGATGTCATTAAATTTAAGAATTTCTGTTCAGTGAAAAAAAAAGGTATTAAGAGAGTAAAACAATAAGCCATGGCTGAAAGAAGATATACACAACATGCGTATCGCCAAAATGGCTCTATCTGAAATACATAAGAAACCGTAAATAAGAAAAACACAAATAACCCAATATAAAAACGGGCAACAGACTTGACAGTCACTTCACAAAAGGCGGCATTATGAAAATGCACTCAACGTCATTCAACATGGAGAAACGGAAATTAAAACCACAATGAGACACCACTATACAACTATCGAGGTGGCAAAAATTAATAAGACAGACCCAGTATAATAAAAAATGTGGAGCAACTGGACCTTACATACATTGCTGGCAGAAGTGTAAAATAGCATGAGAACTTCAGAAAACTTTTTGGCAATTTTTCATAAAGTAAAGTTTTATGCCTACCCTTTGACCCACCAATTCCACTCCTGGGTATTTGCTTAAAAAAAAAAAAAAAAAAAAAGAAAGGAAGAAAGAAAAGAAAAAAAAACATATTCAAAAAGACTTGTACAAGAATATCAGAGTATCTTTCTCATAATTGGTAAAACTGGAAACAACTCACATACTCACCACCAATAAAATGAATAAATAAATGGTGGCCCATTCATATAATGAAATACTACCAATATTAAAACACTATGAACTACTATTCCATGCAACAAAGCAAATGTAATGATGACTAAAGAAACCAGACACATACGAGTCCTTTTTTATGAAATACGAGGTAGTGACTGGAAAGGGTAAGAATGAGTACTCTGGTGTGCTGGACATGCTCCGTATCTTGATTTTGTTAGCAGTTACATAGGTGAATATATGTATATATAAAAATTCATCATGTTGTACACTTAAGATACATACACTTTATTATATGTTAAGTTATATCTCAATTTTTAAAATAATTCAAATCTTTTACACATAATTAGGCCAAAAACTGTAATCAAACCTAATGTTTTCAGGAATATTCCTTCATGTTTGGTTTTAATAAGAAAACTCTCTAGCAAGATATAAAAAAACCTGAAGCATAGGAATATACATAGTAGTATCTGGTTTAATTTTTATGTTACTGAAAAGTCGGTCCAAAATTCATAAATTTTTCATGCTTCTAATATACAAAAAAAAGAAAGAAAATTACTCTATTTCCTTAAAAAAGCATGACATTTGAATGCTATATATGATTTTTTTTCATAGCGGTTCAAAGCCTATGGCCTTAGACTCTACATCTCCATTATCAAAATACAAATAAAAAATGAAATCCCAAAAACAAAATATAGGTTCCTGCTTTTATGACAATATTAATACATTCTAAAAAGCAAGTCCTTTCCAATATTTTCTTATACTGGTCCAATACAAAGCCCATGTACTTTACTTTCCCTTTGTTTTTGTTCTCTAATCACCAGAAAAATGCAAATCAAAACCACAATGAGATATCACCTAACTCCAGTGAGAATGGCTTTAATAAAAAGTCCCAAAACAACAGATGCTGGCATGGATGTAGAAAGAGAGGAACACTTATACACTGTTGGTGGGACTACAAAACTAGTACAACCTCTATGGAAAGTAATATGAAGATAACTCAAAGAATGAAAAGTAGGCCTATCATTTGATTCATTAATCCAATTATTAGGTATTTACCCAAAGGAAAAAAGTCATTTTATAAAAAAGACATTTGCACTCGAATGTTTATTGCAGCACAATTCACAATCACTAAGATGTGGAATCAACCCAAGTGCCCATTAATATATGAGTAGATTAATAAAATGTATACCATGTATATCACGGAGTATTACTCAGCCATAAGAAAATGGTGAACTAATACCTTTGTAACAACTGGATGGAACTGGAAACCATTCTTCTAAGTGAGGTATCGCAAGAATGGAAAAACAAACACCACATGTACTTACTATTAAATTGGAACTAATCGATCAACACTCATATGCACATATGGTAGTAAAATGCAATGGAAATCAAGCAGATGGGAGGGGGAAGGAGGGAATGGGTAAATTCACACCTAATAGGTACAATGCACGCTATATGGGTGATGGACACAGTTATAACTTTGACTGAAACTGTACAAAAGCAATTTATGTAACCAAAACATTTGTAGCCCTGTAATATTCTAAAATTAAAAACAAAAAACAAATCCAACATAAAAAAGGAATTCAATTGCATAATGGAATTTATGTAAGCACCATAATCTAGTATGAACTAGCTTATTTGAACATTTTTAAATACTACCATTACAAAATAGCTAGTGGTACGTTTTTCAAACAAGCCAAATGCAAATTTAAAATATCTAAACATTTTTAAAACTTAAATTCATTGTCTTATATAAGACAATTCAAAATCTATTTTATCAACTTTGTTTTGAATAAACCCATACTATACCTGATTACTACCATGGCCAAAAGGAGTACTAGACAAATTAGTGGTTACACTGTGCAAAATAATTTCACCACTAAGAGATCCAGAAGCAATATAGCAATCATTCCAATTGTATGTTACACAAGTTACTTCATGTTTATGATCCTGAAAGAGAGAAATCAAAGTATTAATAAACACACTGTCCCATAACTTTCAAACAGCCCATTTTCATGTTTTTGTAAATAACAAATATTATGTATTTGTCAATCTAATATTTACTCTAACATTTTCCTTGAATAACTTTGAAAAATTACTCAAATGAGTAACTATCTCATCAATACCAAGTCTTCTCAGGAAATAGGTTTATTTTTCATAACCATAATAATGGTCCAGGCACTCTGAAAACAAGAGATGTCATGGAAAGGTAACGTTCTCCATGGCATTATGTCTACCCTAAAGAATTCACTTCCACTGAAAAATAACCTGTATTGCAAGTTAACTATTATGAGAATCCCTGCCCTTGAGAGTACTACTGTTCAGTTGAGAAGACGGGACATTTAAATTAATGTGAAAATGGCAGAGCGAATGCTAAAACAGCAATAGAGACAAAGTGTCAGAGGAAAGAGAAAGACATCACTGTGACCTGAGTTGACAGAGGAAGCTTTATGAAAGACATAAAGCTTGAGTTCAACCTTTAAGGATAAGAGAAAAGTCATGGGAAGGGGAAAGAAACCAGACATTGCAAAATGGAACAGTGGGAAAAACCAATGAGCAAGGCATGTTTGAGAGATAATAGCAGCCGCTTCCAATTGCTGAGTACCTGTTAGTGCTAGGAGTTTCATATTATCATTGAATCTTTAGAAAATCCTAAGAGGCAAGATCGTTTTGCCCATGTTATAAATGAGGCACATGAGGCACCAAAAGTTTAAGAAACCTATGTGAGCTCACATAACTGCTAAGTGATAGAGCCAGGATGCAATTCCACATCAAACTCCAAAGCCTATCCTCCCACTATACCAGGCTGCCTCTCAAATCCAAATGGGAATCCACTTTGAGGAAATAAAATTGCTGAGTTTTAAACAAACTGAGTTCAAAAGGGCTATATTTTCCAACATCAAATCAGAGAGATGTCTGTCTAGCAGAAGCATAGAAAAGTGATTAGGGTTAGGAGGATAGTTTTTAACAGTTTGGTGCCATATCTCAGTAATACAAACAAACTAACCCCTGTATCTAATAATTAGATTTATGTAATAGTAAGAATAATAGCTATGCTATTCCACTTATATAACTTTTTCAAATGGTCCTTCAGGCGCTTTCAGAGATTTCTCTACATTTTATTCCTTTTCTAAATCAAAGAAACAATTGCTATCTTGAGATAGCAACAATAAATGTTTGATGAGAAGACAAAGGGAGTAACAGACATCTTGTGCATCATTTCCATTTGGGAAATTAAGAACATGGGGTCCAATACAATTTCTATGACTTTGTAAAGAGGCAGGTGTCTTCCTAATTTCGACTATGGAAAATAAGTCATTCAATAAACATTTACTAAGCACCTACCAACTGCCAGAAATTGTGTTACATCACCAGGAAGAGAGTTGTAAAGGAGGGATCCAAAGGTGAAAGGTAAGATTTCCCACTATCACAATTAGTCAGTCAAATACTCATCAACGGAATGAATAAGGGAACAAAGCACTCTAAGAATTTCAAACAACACGAAGAGAAAAAACCATCAGGAGTGATGGGGAAAGCTGAGGATGGAAAAATGAGTAGAATTTTGCCATGCAGGGATGGGGTAAGTGAAGCTCCTAAAATGTGTGACAATGTGCAAACAAAACTGGCCATAGACTCTAATCTTTTCTCAACTCTGTAAGACACTCCCTATTCATAGCAGGTATATCCCTCTAAATACCTTTAATTATTTCATAATTTAAAAGACTAAGCAATGAATAATATCTGAGTTTGCATTTCATCTTTGCCGTTACTAGTTGACATAGAACAAGTTCTTTAACATCTGACTCAGTTTTTCTATCTGTACACAGGAGGAATACTACCTGCTTTGCAGAGTAGTAAGCAGGATCAGTATTTATAAGCACAGTAGCTGGCATATCAAAGAACTCAATAAAAGTTAACTATTGCCATTACTGGCAACTTTTCAATTACCCACCTTTTCCATAATAAAGATTATAGAGTTAAGACTCTTGAAAATTGAGCTAAATATAAAATAATGAACTTCCAAAATTAATAGTTAAATAGCAATTGTAGGATTATATTTCAATTTAGCTAAGAGAAAACAATTCTTCTATATGCCATTTCTCTAGTAAGAATTTAACTCAATGGCCCGGACTCACACCTGTAATCCTAGCACTCTGGGAGGCCGAGGCCGAGGCGGGCAGATTGTCTGAGCTCAGGAGTTCGAGACCGCCTGAGCAAGAGCGAGACTCTGTCTCTACTAAAAAAAAATAGAAAGAAATTATCTCAACAACTAAAAATATATAGAAAAAATTAGCCGGGCATGGTGGCACATGCCTGTACTCCCAGCTACTTGGGAGGCTGAGGCAGTAGGATCACTTGAGCCCAGGAGTTTGAGGTTGCTGTGAGCTAGGCTGATGCCACGGTACTCTAGCCAGGGCAACAGAGTGAGACTCTGTCTCAAAAAAAAAGGACTTTTAAATTTAAGGAGAATATTAGGATAAGTATAGTGCTATCTAAGAGAACTATTATCCAAAGGATAGCATGTAGTTAGATAAA
>NW_012154729.1:3755582-3771427 GCF_000956105.1 Propithecus coquereli
GAGGCAGTAGGATCACTTGAGCCCAGGAGTTTGAGGTTGCTGTGAGCTAGGCTAATGCCACGGCACTCACTCTAGCCAGGGCAACAGAGTGAGACTCTGTTTCCAGAAAAAAAAAAAAAAAGAATTTAACTCAATGACATTAAGACATATAACAAAATGATAATGATGTTGGTATTTGCTACAAAATAATCTGGAGGCGGGAGGGTTAGTACATGAGCACATAGATAAAACAATATTGACCATGAGTTGATCATCATTGATGTCAGATGATGACTACCATGGGTAATGGGTTAAAGGAAGGTCTTTCTCTGTGTGTGTATGTACGTGTAGGAGATATAAATATATATATGCATGTGTTTAAATTTTTCATTATTAAAACTTTTTTAAAAGACAAAAATTAGAAATAACTTTAAAGATTAACTTCTTAATAGTAAAAGGATACAAAAATGAAAAATAGAAGTCAAAAAAAATCATAACCAGGAAAATGCAAAAAGCTATTTAAAGAAACACTAATTGTAAGTAGCAAAATTTTAAAAAATATTTCATTACCAAGTTAAAAATACATACACACAGAAATAACACAAACAGCAGCAGCCAAATATACCACAGAACTAAGAAGCCAAATAATCCTCAACTCTGATTATTGTACTGAATACTATCATCCTAAAACCAGTATCCTTTTTCCCAAAATGTCTTAAAAGAAGATCCCTAATGATGACAAACCATACTTCAGGAAAAAATGAAGGAAGTGGTTCACTCGAGCAAGAGCGGAACTAAATAAAAAAATAAAGAAAAAGGTTTAAACACTGATAATACGCATTAATGCTAAACATGGAGGAAAAAAGACAAAAAGAAGTTTTCGGTTAAATAGCACCTTTATTTTCCCTAATAAATCTTACTTCAATTCTGAAATGGCTTGTTTTTATCATAAAAGCTCAAAATGAAAAGAAAAGTTTGGTAACTACTCTAAACACATTGTGACACTCCTATTTTTTGTAAAGATCAAAGCAAAAACAAATTGCTTACCTTAAGAGATCGATGAACTCTTTTTGATTTTAAATCCCAAATATTAACAGTGTTATTAAGGCCTCCGCTTACCAAATACATGGATGTAGAATTTAAACTGACACATGTCTGCTTTTCCTATTTAAAAAAAAAAAGAAAGAGTTACCTTAATTTAACAGAGCCAGCCCAGAGCTGACTTCCAAGTTTCATACAACACTGAGTAAGCATGTGACAAGCATTTGTTGAATTAAACATTATAAGCATGCTAATATTAATATTTGTACTAAAGAGTCACCTCTCATCATCTTTCACATGGATCCAACAGTTTATATGGGGATCAAAATGGCTCCAAGGTCATCAAACGCTTTCGTGTTCCCTTGCATAGAACGGTGACAACAGAGGAAGCTTAGAAAACACCTGCACATCTTGGTCTCCTATAAGGGCCTGCTAGCCCTTCATATCTCCCCTTGATAAAACCTGCTTTTGTCTCTCCACAGAATATCTTAAATTAAAATCAATCCCTAGCTCGGAATATGCTAAAGAAAGAGGGGGCTTCAAAGAATTTATATTAATAGTTTAGACCCTTCATTTTACAGATGGGGAAGGCTTTTCAAAGAAGTCGAGATACTTGCCCTAAGTTTCCCAGCAAATCTCCCCACAAGAAGCTCGTCTCAGACATCGTTATGATCAAAACCTGACCTCACATTCTTCCCCATCTCTGTAAAGACACCACTCATCCAGTTTCTCAAGATAAAAATCCAGATAACCCTTGATTCCCTGTCCTCTCTCCCCTCTAGTAAGTTCCATAAATGCCAACCCTAAAATAAATTCCACAAGGGCCCCTCTTTATCTATAGCTACTACTAGCACTAACCTAAACCTTGCCAAACCATGACAGCAGCCTCCTACCTCCTTTCCCTGTTTCCACTCCTGCTTTCCTACATCCCATCCTCCATAAATAGGGTGAACTTAAAAAATGTAAATCAGATTATGTCTCTCCTGTTCAAAAATCTTCAATGGCTTTCAACCTAGAATAAACTCGAAACCCATCAACCTGGCTTTCCAAGCCCTATTCACCTGGGCCCTGTCCAGCTCATCTCTTACCATGTTCCTTCTCATTCACTAATTCTCCAGCCACAATAACCTTCTATTCCTTAACACATTGACTGCCACACTAGAAAAAAATTTTTCCTTGGGGCCATGGTGTTTTATTATGAAAATAGAATAAAAACTTCAAAAACAAAATGATCCTTTCTAATTTAATGAATAATGAAAAATGAAATCTATTGACTTCTATTCATTTAATCCACATTTTTAGAATTTATGAATATTAATTGTAACAGTAAGAACATCAACAAGATTTTCATGAACCAACTGCAGGGTTTTGCCCAGGTTTTGCTTCACGAGGCCCCAGGCTCAAAACTAGTGTGAGTTAAATACAACTCACATGGTAATTAATGTGTTAAACATACAACTATGTATTTGCCTCAAGGCTTCCACAAAGCTATTCTCCTTCTCTAGAAAGCTAAATTCCTTGAACCTTGGCTGGATGATTTTTTTCTGGTCAACAGATATCAACGTAAATGCCCTCTCTTCAGGAGACTCCCTTGGCCACCTAACTTGCTATTGCAATATCTAATTTTAGTTCTCTGTATAACAACTTACCAATATCTGAATATTTGTTTACTAGCTTATTGCCTGTCTCCATCAGAATGTCAGTTTCATTATAGCAAAGACCATATCCATTTCAATAAATATCTATAAAATAAAAGGCTAAAAATACCGAGGTTATCAAGTTCTACTCACAATGAGTATCTATGAGTGTCACCTATGTTGTGGTGCCACCAGTAACTATGCTACACAGAACATGTTGCACGTTTTTTCCTATTTAATCTACAGATGCAGGACAAAGCTACAATAATTGTTCTAATCTCTAGTTGAATGCTATGGGAAAAAAAAATCAGTGAAATGAAGTTCAAAGGGGACATTTTATGATTTAGTTAAAAGTAAAAAGGCAAGCTATGTAGGTTTAGGCTTAGGCAAATCATCTCACCGTTCTGAGCTTATGTTTCTTCATCTGAGAAATGAAAGGTAAGGACTAGATCTACTGTTCTTGCCTTGAGTCCACACATCTCAAAAACATCCTGTGCTCAAGAGAGATTCTTAAAAGGCTGTGGCTGGTCCCCCTCCTCTTTAGCCCCACAACAGACTACCCAAGGTTTCTTCTAGTTCTGAAATTTGGACCAAGTGTTATCACCTGCCATGTATAAAAATAGCAGGCTGCACATTACGTCAATGTTTCAGTATAGTTGCTGTAATTTTCTTGCAGGTACCATTCTAAGAATTGACTTTGGTCTAAAGAGACTACTAAGATTTAGAATCTGATCATCACTGCAAATCAGGGCAGTTTGCTAAGAACTATCAAAATAACCTTTAAATAAAATAGACAAACACGGTGTCCTTCAAAGATAGCCATATTGGGATTCCAATCGTCACAATGATTAGAATTACTCTTAAGGAATCAGAACAAAACCTATATTTATAGCTGTTGATAGAAGACCTTTTCTTATGTTAATGTATTATTAATGTAGCTAATGAACTTAAATAATTAATGGAAATTATGCAGTTATTACAGGAACTCAGTACCCCCAAGACATAACATTAGAGGTACAAGTTTTTAAATCTAAAAACAACAGCAGGTCAAATTTCTAGGATATTTAGTAGCCTATTATATCCATAATAATACTCTCAATACCAATCTGTCCATGTTAAACAGGTAAAATACAAAAACAAAGAAAATAATCATGAACCTAAAGTTCCACTCTAAAAATGATTTTAAAATAAAAAGGATCAAATTTTATTTTCCCAATAGAAACGATCTAATACCTCAAAGAGCACAGGAGTAACAGGACTTGGAAGGACTATAAAAGGAAAGGTTAATCAATAAAAGTTAAAGAACCAATGTTTGCAAAATATTTTTATAAATGAATTAACATAAATTCAAAATTAGAACTAAAATGATCTCACTTTTAACCATCTGCAATATGATGATTACTTAACTATAAGAAAGAGGGCTAAGAATTATAGCAACTAATTTGGAACATTTACAAAACCCTTAGAATTGTGTCACACTTGTAAATATCATGGTTTTTTTAAATACTTAAAAAAAAAAAAAGCCCAAACACTGTTTCACTGATTTCAAGGGATAATGCACAAAAGTAGCACGTATAGTGGTGGAGATGGAAATCAAAACTGTTTTGCTGTTGACATTAAATCCAACAAATGTTTGTTGACCACCTATGATCCAAAGATCTGAAGGTGACCAAAATGTTTTGCCTGCTCTTCAAGAGTTCAATCTGTCTTATCGATCAGGGATGTCCTCTGTTTCAATTTTACTGAACTCGGTTTGAATACACAGGGTGCCTCAAATTCCATTTCTACCCTGAGCAGACGTTCTCACTGCCCCAGCCTCCAATATCTCTGGGTTAGAATTGAGGTTCAAGCCAATCCCATCCAGTAACTTTAGCAAAGGATTGATAAAAATTGTAAGCCCTCTTTAAATTAGCAGAGTTTATAGTCTATTGTCCTGTTTTCTGTCTAACTGGGTCCCTTACCTATCCCAGATTGTAAAATTATGACAATTCATAATAATTTAGGGTCTGTGATGAAAACTTTGAAACTAAAATAAAATAACTACGAACTACTTATATCTTTTTATTTAGACCTTACCCTATTTTAAAAAGCAGTAACTTTAAAGGAGCATGTGTGAATGGAATTGAAGAAGTAAGCATCATCCTCAGTCAGAGGGATTAATTTATACAAATAAAAGGATAAGGAAACAACATGCAATGAGAGCTTCATTTAAATGCCCTGGGACCAAAGCTCATTTGACAAAGCCATCCTGTTCAAGGAGCATACAGGGAGGCTTAGGCAGGCCCCTCGGGATGAAGTGGACAGCCTGAAGCAGAGGGCTACCATCAGATATGGATCATTTACTGATGATCCTAAGCCTAAGGTCAGTAAAGTAGTGCTGTGTCATTAGGGTTCATATGGTCAGGTCAACCAAGTAACCTTGGTGGGACACAGTCCTAAAACAGGTAGCAACAGGGACCCTCCCAAAGGGGGGAAATGGAGAAAGTAACACTTAGTGACCAAAATCCAAGTCCTTAACTGTTCCCCTAGGATCCAATATTATTTTGCCTAAAGATGCTTCAGTAAACACACATACCTTACCTTTATGTGTTATTGTACTACTTTAAGCCTAGGTTAAGAATGACACTTTTGAACACCTTTATATTTAGTTGCAAGCATCATAATAAAGAAGCAATTACCACTCAAGCAAAACTAAGATTTTAAAAAGTTTAAAAAAAAAAATCACTTACCCCTTCAGCAAGCTCTAAAAGTGGAACAGGTTTACATTTGCAACTTGAAACAACTATTTTGTCGCCACTGGAAGACGCTGTCACTAGAAAGTTATCTGAATGAAGAGTTATGGAGCATCAAACCATCCTGAGCATCTACAGCACTAGATTATTATTGTAAGAATTGCAATTATGAAAGCAAACACACTAAGAAGACAAGCAAATAAGTATAACTTACACTTTAGGTTTTAAAAATGGCTCGGGTAACTAATTATTAAGACTAATTCTCTTTGCTGCTCCTACTACAGGGAAGAACTATCCTTTCTGTCTGCGCTATCACTTGAAAGCTATTTAATCCATGTGAAATACTACTCCGTTTTCAAAGAGTAGGCCAGAAAGTCTAATTTTATCCTTCAAGAATGAGAGCAAGATAAAAGCACCATCAGCAAGTATCAGTCAGCTTTTTCATTTACAAAAACTGTTAAAGATAGTTATTTGTTAACCCAGTGCTTGGTACCAATTTAAGATAGAAAGGAAACATCCACACTAGTCTTCTATCTTTCCTCAAAAAAAAAAAAGCCTGATTTTTTTCAGGACTGGAGTTTTTGTGATAGAATATTTCAATCTTAAATGTATTAAGAATGAATATTACAGTAACTGTAGCAAATATAAATAAGTGTGATTAAGTAGCAACTGTTTATGTTATGGAAGAATTTTATTTTAACTTTATTTTAAATGAAAGTAAATTTAAATTAATATTAATTAAAAATTATATTTTCCTTATTTTATATAACTTATAAGTGAAACCATTAGTAAACACAAAACAATGTATTTCAAAACTAACGTGATTAAATACAATATAACCAAGAATAAGAGTCTGATTTTGAGTCATAACAAATTAAAATATCAGAAGTTTAAATCTATGCCTTTTAGCAAGCAAAGTCTGCGAACAAATGCAATGGAGAAAGGTAAATTAGACACGCAGAATCCTAACCACATTACTTTTGGAGGGTTTGCATAACATTCACATATTTTGTAAACAGAAATGAATTGTAATTTTATTATGATACATGATTCAAACAAAATCAGTTCTACCTAGATACTACAACATTGAGAAAAATAAATCATTTCCCTCTCCTTGACCTCTTCCTCTATGTACCACTTAGAATATAGAAAAGGAAGGACTGAAGGAAGATATTCTGAGGGTAATCTAATTACTTTTTAGACTTCTTTTGTTGTTTTAGAAGTGATGAGAAAGTCAGGAACATGAGAAAGTAAGGAACATAACCTAAAGGACCAAAAACCAAAAAAGAAAAAGAAAAGGAAGAAAACTAACCTCCCTAGCACTTCACATTAATGCCATCCTTGGAATCAATACGCCACATGGACCCCAAGCTGCTGAGTCTGGGAACTTTGTGTTCTTCAGTTTTTCATCTCCATGGAAGGGATCAAAGTCTTATTAAGAGTAAGACTGTATGGGGGCTTTCAGCACACATCTACTTTTACAAGAAAACTATATAGAACTAAGAATACAGTTTCCAAAGGCCATACAACACTATCTCATAGCCCGACAGACTATTAAGCAGTACATTAGTAAATCCCAACTCCTAGTAAAACTCCTTGGAACAAAAATAAACCAAAAATAATTAATTTTATTAAGAAATGCTACTTTTCTCTTACACAGTAACAGGGAAAATTAAGTTCTCAACACAATGAAAATCTAAAAATATAGAGCAGCAACTTCATATATTTGTCACTCTCTTCAAAACATTTTCCCTACGTACATCTGGAGAGTCCTTCAAATATGTAGTCACTTCACCATGAGTTTGATTAATACAGCACCAAAGTGATTTATTACTTTAATACAGAAGCAAGGAATGATAAAGGGGTAAATTTAATTCAATAAGAAAATTCATTTTTGTTACGTACTTGCAAGAATAATTAGGTTGGCATGAAAACTTCTAGTATTTTTGTTCACAGATCAGTCACATTTTAAAGCTTTGATATTTTTCCTTTCATCAGGAAGTAGAATATCAATATTTCGGTATTGATGAAAATCAGACAAACATTAAAAATATTCATTTGTTGTTTCAGAAATAATGTACGAGTTTCACAAAAGAATAATTTCTAACATACCAATCATATAGAACATTTTCATACAAAAAGTGATAAGAGTACTTTGTTGATAGCAGTGGTTCTCAACTGGGGGTAATTTTGGCAATTCTGGAGACATTTTTGGCTATCACAGCTAGAGGCTACTGGCATCTAATGCACAGAGGCCAAGAAAGCTTCTCAACACCCTACAATGCATAGAAAAGCCCCCACAACAAATTATTTGCCCCAAAATGTCAATAGGGGTTCAGAAATTCTAGTTTACAGCCTTCACTCCCTCATTTATTTTACCCATGTTTAGGAGCTCATGAAGACAGTGAGGATGTCAATTAGAAACATAAAAAACTTAGGAAAAAATCAATCTAGACAATGTTACTATGTCTGTTTAGGAAATGTTACTTTCATCACACATAGAAAGGAAGAGAAATACAGAGAACACTCAGTAAGATGGGGATGTTGGACAATTTTTTATCTCCTCCCCATCTTGCTCCTGCCTTCGAGTTCTGTCTTTAATTTCCCAATCAGATCCACAAATGCCCAAATGTAGATGCAAAAACTCGTTCTAAAACCTTTCAGGATCATTTCCATCCACCTTATTACCTACTATATTTCATTTGGTTCAATAACAAACTGTTGATAACACAACTAATTCTATGGTGTGGATCTAGTATACATTTTTTTAAAATAGCAGTATTTCTGAATGAAGTGGATTGCAACTAGATTTTTTTAAAATGAAACCAACAGAGAAAATCAGAGTGCATTCGTATGATACACTGTTTTTAAACTACTATTTCACTTTATCTTTGGTAACAATGCAAAATATGCTTCTCATTATGGATCACATACAAAAGTTTCACCAACACTGGTTGTTTAATCTAATAAAAAGTGGTTATTTAAAAAAAAGAAAGGATACTATTGCTGCTCCAACATATTGAGCTGATTCCATGTGGTGATGTGTGTGGGTTGAATTTATCCACCAATGTCAGAGATGAAGCATCCCATATTTTAATATCATCTCCCGATGAAGCAAATCTGAGGTTTTCCTGCATGACTGCACCTACAAATGTTTCAAACAATATATTTAAAAAACAAGGATAGGCAAAAAAAAAAATATATATGCGTGTATGTATATAATTAATCATTTACTCTAAAACAAGTGATTCCATTCATCCACTTTTGTTGCAAACAGTGCCCTCACCACAAAGTAGTTGAAGTGATGATCCTAAAACATAAATCAAATCACATTCTCTTAGTTGACCCTTCCAATGGCTCCCCACAACAATTATAATATAATGAAATCCAATCTCCTTACCCTGCCTCACACGACCTGGCTCCTATGTAATCCTCCTCCCTCTTTTCTCAGGGGGCCACCAGACTCTGGACACGCTGGCCGCCTTTCTGTCTCATGGAACGAGGCAAGGGCATTCTCACCTCAGTGTCTTCTCATTTGCTCTCCCTTCTGCCTGGAATGCTCCCCCAGATTTCCCATGGTCATCTCCTTCTCATCATTCAGGTCTCAGCTCAAATGTCTCCTCCTCCGAAAGGACTTCGCTGACCACTCTGGCTAAAGCAGCCCCTTACCAGTTACCCTATATACTAATACCTGATTTCCTTTTGTCATGGCACTTCGTACTCTCCAAAATTCTTATCTGTTCTACTAATAATGTCTGCTCCCCCATACCAAAGTCTTGAAACATTCCTGGCACACAGTAGGTACTCAATAAATAACTGTTAATAGGTAACTTCCCAAACTTTCAAAAAATGTATGATAAATTAGCATTCCTGCAGGTCAGAATCCAGTCACTCCAGTTTTTGAAAATCTAAAACTAGCAATACAGCCAAAGGAGATGCCACCAAGCCACCAAGTCCCTATATCAATACTTGGTCTATAATACCCTCGCTCATATTATTCACGGTATTTAATAGATAGTTCACACACATAATTCTAACAAGGTGATTTCACAAACCAAGGCAGTCTAGAAGATCGATGTCAAGGAAGCTGCTCTAGGCAGACACTTTAACAGCAGCAAGTAGTAATGGATGACAGGAGAAAAAAATTCCCAAAACTACATGGAGAAAGAGGAGGAGGAAAAGGGCATAGCAATATACCCCATCACAGCTTCCTAGTATGGACAATGCAAGAGCACTGCACAACATCAGTGGTGTTATAGACAGATCCCCAAATCATCAACAAAACATCACACTTATGGCTAATATGCCCCATTTTGGAGGACAAGTTAAAGACATAATAAATTATAGAAACCTTTCATTCTAAAGAGACAAAAAAAATCTTAATGTGTTTATAAAAAGGCTAAAACTTTTGTTAACTAGATAAGTTACTCATGTGATTCATTATGCTCCATTCATCAGATAAATACAGCGCTACTAAAAGCCATTAAAGTCGCCTATTGAAACAAAGACATACAGTGTTTGGATTTGAGCCTTGAACATGTGTAACAAGTGCCCTCTTGGTCTCCAACTCAAGGAACAATGAAGTCCAGAAAAGCGATCTCTAAGTTCAGTAAACACAAGCACAAGATGTGTCTACTGTAACCTGACACCATGTCTGTAGAGCAGTATGGTGTAGTGGGCAGATCACTAAAGCCAGGGTTCAGAAAAACTAGGTCCGAATGATCTGTCCCAACTTAGGTGACATAACTGACCGAGTCACTTAATGTCTGTTTTCTTCTGTGAAAGCGGAGCGAGGAAGAGGACCATCTGTCCACCTACCTCAGTCTTCTGAGAACTGAGCACATTCTAGTGAGAGCATTATTACAACAGGCCCTCAAAGAGGGTCCCACTGAAAGCGAGCAGTCAGGATACAAGGCGATAACGGACTGCTGGCCCTGGTTTAGGGACAGCGGCTGCATGAAACAATTCAACCACAACACTCAGCTGAAATAAAAGTTTTCCAACTTTCATTCGCCAAAATAGCATTTTACTTGCAGAAGAACTGTTCAACTGGGGTTACCCTGTAATATGCTTTCGAGTGCCTGACAAGAGTCGTATTTGAGGATTACAAAAAGGGAGACAGACTTTATGGAGAGGACGCAAACTTTCCGGAGGCAGCACACCCCCCAGAGCCGCCGCCAACCTACCCCAGCTGACCCGGCCGCGGCTCCCGGGGCACTTCCGCGCCAAACGCGCCGCCGCGCCCCTGCCTCGCAACCGCCCGCAGCACCGGGCCGGCGCGGGCGCGCGGAGCCCAGGGACCTCCCTCCCGCCCAGAGGTGGCCGGAGGGCGGCCGGGGGTCAGAAGAGAGCACGGACGCGGCGCGCGGCGGCCCGCTGACCCCGGGCCCTCCGGAACCTCACCTCTCCGCGGCTGCACAACAGGGGGCCACGGCGCGGCCCGTTCCGCGCTGGGCTTCCGGCTCCCGCCTGGACTGTTAAACTTCGGCGGCCGGAAGTCCCGCCCCCTGATGACGACACCAGGCGAGCCGCGGCCCGTAGCCGGGGCTCTTGTCTGCAGGGCAGGACCAGGGGCAGAGGTTCCGGCTAGGGCGGTGCTGGGTCTCCGCTGAGGAAATTATCCCAGCGCCAGGGCGGCTCCCTCCACGCCCTAGCGACGGAGCTCTGGCTACTGGCAACTGCTCTTTGTCATTTATTTGTTTGCTGACTGCCTACTGTGTGCCAGGCACTATGCTAGACTCTGGGTGTACAGTGATGGGTTTAGCCTGTGGATACAGGGGCACAGTGAACATTTGTGGTCCCTAGCCTCGTGTAGCTTACAGTCCACTATATGAGGCTGACCTTAATAAATAATTGGATACTTAAAAGGGAAACTGACAATTGCTACAAAGGAAAGATTTATAAGATGGACAAAGGCCCATAATAAGGGAAATAAACGTGGATGTGGATTTCAGTAAGGATTTCCTGAAGAGGAAGCCATGGAGAGCAGGTAATGCCACATGCAATTTACAAACCAGGAAACGCACTCAGGCTAAGAAGTAACCCAAAGAGTAAGCGTCTGAGCTAACTGACTTCAAAACCCATGATCTTTCTTTCGCATCATGCTGCGGGGGTCAGGAACATCAAACATCATCTGGTTGGGAATTCTTTTGAAGGGGATGTGTTTCAAGCTGGAAAAGGGAGTTGCTGAGCTGAGTTTTCAAATGCACTTTCTAACAAGGCCTGTCATAGCTCCGCTGGCAATTTTTGCTGAGAATACTTATAATAAATATGGGACAGCTCTTCTGCAAACAACGTTATTATACTTTCATCACAAGTACACACAGTGTGTGTTTCTGAACTAGTTAGTTACATAAGCCCCAGTTATTTGCGTCCATATTGCAAATAACTGAAAAATTCTAAGAAGTATATTTTTTTGGAACAGAAATTGAAATCCTAGCCAAGTTCAGAGGTTATGGGAAGCAGCAAAAGGAGAAACATAGGAAGCAGCAACTACCTTAATTGCACAGGCTGCAGTTCTTGAGGTTATGAAATCTTAATTTTGGCAGGGATGAGGCCCAAAAAGTCGGGAACTGAGAAAGTAGCGTAAGGGAAAGGGGGCAGGGAGAGAATTGGGGCAAGTGGGGAAAAGAAACCTTAAAATGGAAAGGACAATTAATTAAATCTCTAAAAATTCAAGCCAGCAGGAAAATTGAGACTAGACTATATGCAAAAATATATAACATAAAATACATATCATGATATATATGATATAATAATAGATATTGAATATAAAAATACTTATTGAACACTTACACTTTGCTAAGCACTATATTTGTGTGCGTAGATACAATGTGTATATGTGTGCAATATATATAATTTCATCCTTCTAAAAACATATAAAACATGTACTTTCATATATCCCCACTTTAAATATGAAGAAACAAAGGTTAAGTAACTTCCCCAAGGTCACACAGTTAATAATTAGTAGGGACAGGAATTGAACCCAAGACCATGTAACTACAAAGGCTGTGCTCCAAATCATAAATGCTATAAAGTCAAGAGCCAAAACACAGCATAAAAAGCCAAATGAAAACCTCTACTCCTCCCTCCCCACTGGTGCTTCAGCCTCATCAAATCTTATACTGGCCCTGTAACAGTCCTCTCATTCTTGTTCCTATGTCTGTGCCTATGTGAACCCAGTTCTGTGTAATACGCTCTACAAGCAATAGAAGCCAAATGTTGGAAGCCTCACTAATACATGAAATATATAAACATATACAGCTTTCTACTGGATAGCTACCTGTGGAAGAATGAAACCTCTCACCTCTCACAAAAATTAATTCAAAATGGATATCAGACTTAAACCTAAGGCATGAAACCTTAAGAATACTTAAAGAATATGTTGGGAAGACACTTTCAGACATCAGCCTAGGCAAGGAATTTTTGAAAAAGAACCCCAAAGCAATCACCGCAGCAACAAAAACAAATAAATGGGATCTGATCAAATTAAAAAGCTTTTGCATGGTCAAGGAAACTATCATTAGAGCGAATAGACAGCCTACAGAATGGGAGAAAATATTTGCTCTCTACACATCTGATAAAGGGCTGATAACTAGAATCTATCTAGAACTCAAAAAAATCAACAAGAAAAAATCAAACAACCCCATCAACAAATGGGCAAGGGAAATGAACAGAAACTTTTCAAAAGAAGACAGAATAATGGCCAGCAAACATATAAAAAAATGCTCAACATCTCTAATCATTAGAGAAATGCAAATCAAAACCACAATGAGATATCACCTAACCCCAGTGAGATTGGCCTCTATCAAAAAATCCCAAAACAACAAATGCTAGCGAGGATGTGGAGAGACAGGAACACTCTTACACTGTTGGTGGGACTGCAAATTAGTGCAACCGCTGTGGAAAAGAATTTGGAGATACCTCAGAGAGCTAAAAATAGAAATACCATTCGATCCAGCAATAGCAGTATTAGGCATCTACCCAAAAGAGCAAAAAACATTCTATGATAAAGACATCTGCACCCAAATGTTTATGGCAGCACAATTCACTATTGCAAGGATGTGGAAACAACCCAAGTGCCCGTCAATTCATGAGTGGATTATTAAAATTTGGTATATGTATACAATGGAATATTACTTAATCATAAGAAATGACAGTGATCTAGTACCTCTTGTACTTTCCTGGATTAAACTTAAGCCCATTATCCAAAGTGAGGTACCACAAGATCGGAAGAATGGACTCCACTTGTACTTGCCATCAAATTGGTACTAACTAATGAACACCAGGTTGCTCACATGGCAGTAATACTCTTCAGCGATTAGGGGGATTGGGGGGGTAAACCCACAACTAAAGGACATGGGGAGCGTTGTAGAGGGGAAGGGCATGCCTCTAACCCTCACTTGAGTGAGGCAAAGACATAAAGTGTAACCATAATGTTTGTACCCTCACAATATCCTGAAATAAAAAAAATAAATAAAAAATAAAAGTAGACATCAAGGTGAGCAATATTTGTAGACACAAAGAGAAATATTTCATAACAATAAAAGGGTAAATAAAAACAGAAGCTATGTCAATTATAAATTTAGGTGTGAACAATAACAGAATTTTTAAATATTAATATGTGAAAATAACTATCAAAACTAAAGGGCAGAAAAGGCATATACATAATCATTATTGGAGATTTTAACAGAATTCTCTCAGAAATTAATAGAACACCCAGATAAGGAAAAAAAAAAAAAACCCAGTAAAGATGTGGCAGATGTGGATACTATCAGCTATGATAACTGACATTTATAGAACACTATACCCAACGACTGCAGGCTAAACATTTTTGTCAAATATACATGGAATATTTACAAAGACAGACTATATGCTGAGCCATAAAACAAGTCTCAATAGATTTAACAGAATAAATCTTACAGAGTACGTTCTCTGATCGCAATAGTACTAAATATTAGTAGAAAACAATAACACATCTAGAAAAGTCACCAAACATTTGAAAATTAAACAACTTTACTTCTAAACAACCCATAGGTGAAAGAAAAATATCAAATCACACACAAAAAAATTAGAAAATATTTGTACTGAGTGATAAGTAAAATACAACATATAAAAATTTATGGAAAAAGCTAAAGCAGTGTTTAGAGAGAAATATTAGGTTTAAATGTTTATATTATGAAAAAAAAGAAAGGTCCAAAATCAATTGCCTGTGCTCTTTCTTAAGGAACCTAGAAAAAGAACAAATTAAACACAAAGATTAGAGTACAGAACAATGAAATTAAAACAGATGAACAATAGAGAAAAACTAATAAAACCAAAGCTGATTCTTTGAAATTATCACTAAAATGGATAAATCTCTAGGTAGACTTAACAAGAAGAAAGAGAAAATACAAATTACCAGTATCAAGATTGAAAGTGAGACCGTCAATACAGATCTAAAGCATATTTAAAAAGATAAGAGAATAAATAGCATGAACAACTCTATGCCAATAAATTTGGTGACTTAAATAAATTGGACAAATAACTTGAAAGACACAAATACTAAAAGTGACACAAGAAGAAATGGATCATATGAGTAGCCCTATAGGTACTATAGAAATTAAATTCAAAATTAACAAAACTATCTCACAAAGAACACCCCAGGATCAGATGACTTTACTGTTGAATTCTATCAAACACATAAGGATGAAATAATACCAATCCAATACAAACATTTTAAGCAAACAGAACAGGAGAGAATATTTGCTAAACTCATTTTTTAGGGCAGTGTTATTTTGATACTAAAACCAGACAAAGACATTACAAGAAATAACCATAGACTCATATCCCTCATGCAGAAAGAAAAAAAATTTTTTAGGGCAGTGTTATTTTGATACTAAAACCAGACAAAGACATTACAAGAAATAACCATAGACTCATATCCCTCATGCTGAAAGAAAAAAAATTATATATGAGAATGTTTAAAACATACAATAAATCACAAAAAATTCCTGGAAATTGAACTCTGCATCCTGGCACCAAATACAACAAGCGTATTTCCACAAAGCTGCTGTTTATCCCTTCCCAGCTGACGGTAAGCAGAACCTTCCCTTGACAAAGTTGTGAAGTCCTTGAAGAGTTTTATTTGTTTTCTGTGTTCTCAGCTGTCCCTTTGTAGGTGTGTGCCTCCTTCCAGTTCAAGACCTCTAGGTTTCTTAGTCCTGTTACCTACAGAAAAATTTTAAACATTCTGATATTAGCCATTTATGCTTGTGAATTAGTTGGCAGATTATAATTTTTTTTTTTTAGAGCTTTGATGTCTTCCTGCAGCAGACATTTAGAGTGTGTTCATTTCTTCATTCATTCACTTAACTGGTTTTTTTTTTTTTTTTGAGAGAGTCTCACTGTGTTGCCCAGGCTAGAGTACTGTGGCATCAGCCTACCTCACAGCAACCTCAAACTCCTGGGCTCAAGC
>NW_012154729.1:3771477-3784986 GCF_000956105.1 Propithecus coquereli
AATCAATTAACATAATTTATCATATTAACATAAGAAGGGAGAAAACCCATATAATTATATTACTAGATGAAGCAAAAGCATTTGAAAAAGTTCAACATCCATCCATGATTTAAAATGCTCAGAAAACTAAGAAAAAAGGGAGGAAACATCCTCAACTGGTTCAAGGGCCTCGAAAGAAAGCCCACAGATGGCACCTTCGTTAATGGTGAAGACTGAGGTTTTTCTCCTAAGATCGAGAACAATACAAGGATGCCCTGTCTTACCACTGCTATTCAACAGTGTTCTGGAGGCCCTAGGCAGTGCAACCAGACAACAAGAAGGAAAAGAAGGAGAAGGTGAAATAGGAGGAGGGCAAAAAGCAGAAGAAAATAGAAAGCATACAGAATGGAAAGGAAGAAGTAAAACTCTCTTTGTTATAGACAATGTGGTTGTATACTGGAAAATCATAAGGAATCCAGAAAAAAGCTCCTAGAGCTAATCAGTGGTGTTAGCAAGGTCTATGCAAGGTGAATATTTCTTTATACCAGCAATGAACGATTGGAAAATGAAATCAAAATTATGATTCTATTTCTAATAATATCTAAAAGTATAAAATATTTACACATAAATTTGATAAAATATGTGTAATAATTGTTTATTGAAAACTATAAGACATTACTGAGAAAAGTTAAAGACTTAAATAAATGGAAAGCTATATCATATTCATGAGTTAGAAGACGCAATACTGTTAGAAGTCAATTTTTTCCCAGATTAATCTGTATATTCAAGCTGACTTCCACAAAATTCCAAAAGGCCTTCTTTTTAAACAAATTGACAGGCTAATTCAAAAATTTATCTTGGAATGAGAATGACCAAACCAAGACAATTTTTAATAAAAAAAACAAAGTCAGAGAGCCTCTACCTGATATCAATCCATATTTAATTCAAACTAACTCACAGTGACAGAAAACAGGGTAGCACTTGCCCAGGTGGAGGGAGGAATGCACTATAAAGGAATCAAGGAAAGAATTGGTGGTGATGGAAATGTTCTCAATTGTTGTGTAGGTTTCAAAGTGGTTTCAATACATCTGTCAAAATTCATAAAAAGTTATATTTTAAATGATACAGTTCATTGTTCATATATTATGTGTCAATACATGTTATTAAAAAAAGATCTCAGGAACTAAGAGTTACAGATTACTTAGAAATAAAGTGATGTTCTTCACTTATAAGAGAAAAAGTTATTTCTTAAAAAGAAAGACACACCAACACAAATAATTGTCAAATTTCAGAACACTGGCTTAAAAAAGAAGATGTTAAACATTCTCAAAAATGAAAAACAAAAAGGACGTTACCAAAGAAGTTTCAAGAATCACAATGGCTTCCATGTTCTTCATAGTAACGCTAGAATTTACAAGACAATGGAACAATAGCTTCATATTTCTGAGCAAAAAATTATTACAACCCCAAAATTATCTAGCCGTACTATCATTCAAGTGTCATGGAGCAATGAAAACATTTTCAGACATGTAAAATGTCAACAAATTTACCTCCCGTTCACCCTATCAAGAAGCTACTGGAGGAGGTGATACATTCAAACAAAGGAGTAAATCCAAAGAGAGGAAGACAAGGGATCATGGCTGAGAAAGGTGAAAGGAATCCCCGAGATGCTGGTGAAAGAAAATCCCAGGATGACAGGTGAGCACTGGGCCTGAAGGGCAACCAGCCTAGGTAGCAGGTCAAAAGATGCCACAAGTGCTATTGTCAAGATTCACACACACTCACACACGCATCCCCTGAACATGTTTAATTGTACTGAGAAGAGATTTACTGTACTGGGGGTGAGGAGATTAGGGCCTAGTCATGATGAAATAGACAGAAAACTAGAAAACCAATCAACTAACCAAACAACAACAAAACAAAACCAACACTACGGAAACAAAAAGTTGTACAAGAAAGAAAAAATGGTAATAGACACCATAACATACCTGCTATAAATAATATTTACATAGTCATAAAAATGTGGACATGGAATGTTAGTTTAACCAAAATTATGACACAGCTGTATTGGGTTGGTAGGGATGTGGGAAGTGTAGTCGGGGTGGAGGAGGGTGCTGAGAAAACTGCTTCCTCATCTTCTATGGTGGAAAGACAGTAGGTAATGCCTAAAAATGAAAAAAAAAGTCACAGATTAGGTTGTTTTTATTCAGCAAGATGGAGATGAATGCCAAAAGAGGTTAAAGAGAAGCACATAAAACCATAGCGTTTAAAATATGATTAAAGAAAAAAAAGCAGTCCCTTGGCCCTACCCATCACCACCCACTTACCTCTCCTCCAGAGGCAGCAGTTTTACCTTTTCTGTGTCTTGTCTGTTATCGTTGTTCAGTCAACACACACCTGTGGGCCTGCTAAGTGCCGGGCAGACTATGCTGGGCATTGCAGTGACCAAGAAGAACAGCATCCCTGCCATGGGGAAGCTCAAATTATAACAAGGTAACAAATAGCAGGGATACAAAGTCCTAAATGCTACGGTATTTACAGACCCTGGGGAGTCAGAGAGCAGGAAGGAATTGGCATTGCCTAGGGAGCTAACCATGGTTTCAAAAGGAAGCAAGATGACATAGACTCACAAATGGAGGTTTTCAGGCACTGCTAGAGGTCCTGTTGTGTGAACATTTGCACCCCTTCCCCCTGCCCTTCCTGCCCACAGCCTCTGCTACCCATTGCTCGGGGAGCCCCCCCACTCCACGTGGCTCTTCCTTGCACACTCTTCCTTGAACTTTCCCATGGTTTCCTCTGGGGTTTCATTCAGGTTTGTGCTCACATATCACCTCGTTGAAGATGCTTTTCCCCAGCCTACCTTATCCAAAATATCCCCCACACCACATTACACTGTCTCCCCACCGTCCTCTAATTTGTTTGTTTTCAAAGCACATACCTATAGGACATTCATTATACATTTATTTACTTGTTTGGTTTGTTTAGTCTCTCCACTGAAACGAACGTGCCACAAGAACAGGAATTTTGTCCTGTTTGCTGCTATATCCCTAGTGCTTAGAGCAGTGCCTGGCATATAGCACTCGATACCTATTTGTTAAACAAGCAAATGGATGAAGCATGAAAGGCTCCAGTCTCAATCTGTCTCCTGAGTGAAGACCCATGTGCTCAAGTGCTATCATTTTCTCTCTTCCAGAACATTCTCTCTTCCGTAGCTCCTCGTTGCCTCCCAAAGGCTCAAACAAGATATTTTTGAGTCAATTCTGACTTTTCCCTCTTCTTTCCCTCCTTTCCACAAACATCTAAATAGGGAATCACCAAACCTAGTCAATTTTACTACTGAGTATCCCTCACATCTGGCCCCTTCTCCCCACCCCCACTGCTGTTATCTCGATTTGGATCCTCGCCTCTTGCCTGGATGGTTGAAACAGCCTCCTCCTAATTTGCTTTCCAGGCTCCAATCTTTCATCCCTCCAACTGTTCTCCAAACTCCTACCATAACGCTCTTCATAAAATGCAAATCTAATGACAGAACTGCTCTTCTGAAAACCTATGTCCTCAGAATAAAGTCCAAACTCCTTTGTCTGGCCCCCTTATAAGGCCCTTCACCATTGACTCAGGCTGACTTCCCTAGATCTTCTCCGGCCACCAGGACAGTCACACTGACCAGATACGCCATGCATCACCCAGTCTAGCCTTTGACCTTGCTGCTGTTTCTGCTTAGAGCATCTCCTGCTGCTCTCCACCCAATGCTGTCCAGTTTGACCAGATGGCAGGGACTCTGGAGAAAATTCCCTCCCTGATGGCTGCTGTCACAGCGCTCTGTGCCCACCCCCACGGACTGTAAATCATGCACCTACTCATTGGCCTCTCGTACTGGACTGTAGCTCCAGATACATAGTGCTTGCCCATGAAAAATAAGCCTTTTGTCCCCAGTTCCTAGCATGATGCCTGACACAAAGGAGATACTTAATGGATGTTTGATGAATGAATAAATGGACACATGAATCTGTTTTTTAGAAATCTGTTTTTAGAATTTAGCAGTAAAGCGGAAAATGGATGGCTGGTGGGGAGCCTGAAAGCATGTGGACTAGTTAAGAGCTAATTGACATATTCCAGACAAGATGAAGAGGGCCTGGGCTCAGGCAGAGCAGCTAGGAATGGAAATAAGGAGTCAGAATCAAGAGACTTTTGCTCATAAAAACAAAAGATATTTTATGAGCAAATGCAATTGATTGAGCACTGTGTATTTGCTGAAGGATGGCTCCAGTGTTTTAAATTTAGACAAAGGGCCAGAAAGCCAGATGTACCCAGGAGAAGCAATCAATCAACAAACTTCACAAAAATGAGAAGAGGTGATTGAAGTAGACAAAGAGGTTAGGGAGGCGCATAGAGTTTCTGGTACAGAAATGAAAGAGAGTGTTTTAACTGTCAAGGAATCGAGAGACTGACAAGGAGAGTGAAGATTTCAATGGAGAGGATGTAATAACCAGAAAAGTTTGCTTCAGCCCTTAATGTAGTAATAAAATTTGCAGACGGCCTACAATATTATACTGATGGAGAAGTTATACGTTATACAAGCTGCCTTCCATTTTGATAAGAGATACATAAAAGTAAGCACACAAGTTTCTGGGATCTATTGGGGGCAAATAACTAACTTCCAGGTTATGTCATAGGATCAGTGCAGCCTCATCCCATTTTCATTTGGCATCTCTAGAGCCATAACATGAGAGTGTTGCTTAAGGCATCCCTGAAACGTGGAAAGATTCTATTATGACATCTGCTCTATTAGCCCAAGTACAGGGAAGGGAAAGGAATAAGCTATTCCCTAGGAGCCTACTTTGTGTAGGACACCATGGTTTATATACATGTGGCTTCCCATCCCCAATTTTAAAAAATAAACATGAATTATTATGCTGCCATAACTGACTTTAGGAAATTCTTTATAAGGATCATTTCCTTCAAAGACAATGAAAACCTGTGAACACATTCTTTTCTGAATAAGTAATGAATACATGTTGTAAAACATTTAATCGATAGAAAAAGGTAGAATTAAAGATTAATCTTTCTCCACCCTTCAGAGTGAGCCACAATTTCCTCTCTCTAGGACAATAACTAAGAATAATTTCTTTGTGCATCTTGCAGGAATATTCTACATGTAAGTACAATTTTACATAATTTATTCAGAATCCATTCAATATACACTGAACATAAACATTAGCTTGCTATACATCTGTTCTGTGCTTTATTTTTTTTACTTAACCATATCTAGTGGAAAGTTCCCCGTCTTAAGGCATATTGGCCTCATTCTTTTTTCTGTCCACATAATATTCTATTGTGTGAATATATTGTGTTTTATTTAGCAAAGCCTCTATTTGTGAATATTGAAGATGTTTTCCAGATATTCTTTATACATACATAATTTCTTACACATGCAAGTAGAACTGTATATGCTAGCACTGTTCAACAGTAATGTGAACAACATATGTAATTTTAAATGTTTTAGCTGCCATCTTAAAAAAGCAAAAGTAATTTTCACAATATATTTAACCTATTATGTCCAGAACATGTAATCAATGTAAAAAATTAATAATATTTTACAGTCTTTTACTTGTACTAAGTATTTGAAATTCAGTGTGTATTTACTTTAAAATTACATCTCAATTCAGATAAGCCACATCTCAAGTGTTCAGTAACTAGATGTGGTCATTGGCTACCATAGGTACATACATTACTAGAAATGAAATTGCTCAGAGGAGTATTTATTTCAATGGCTATTGCCAACTTGTCTTTCAGAAAAAGTTGTACCAATTTATGTTCCCCTTAGCAATGCATAGAGTGAGTGCTTACTTCTCCCATCATTTATCAGTTAGGTGAAAAATACTGTATTACTGAGTTTTAGTTTGTATTTATGTCATTACAAGTGGGGTTGAGCATCTTTTTATACGTTTACAAGCCATTGGTATTTCCTTTTCTATGGAGTATTTTTATGTCCTCTGTTCATTTTTTTTTTTTTTTTTTTTTTAGACAGAGTCTCATTGTCACCCAGGCTAGAGTACCATGGCATCAGCTGAGCTCACAGCAACCTCAAACTCCTGGGCTCAAGCAATCTTCCTGCTTCAGCCTCTGAAGTAGCTGGGACTACAGGCACATGCCACCATGCCCGGCTAATTTTTTCTATTTTTAGTAGACACAGGGTCTCACTCTTGTTGAGGCTGGCTGGTCTTGAACTCCTGAGGTCAAGTGATCCTCCCACCTCGGCCTCCCAGAGTGCTAGGATTACAGGCATGAGCCACTGCACCTGGCCCCTTTGTCCATTTTTTTCCAGTGGATTGGTCATTTTCTTCATTGATATATGAGAGAATGAAAATAATTTATTTATCTGTTGTAAATACAGCAAAAATTTTTTCTTTCCCCCTCTTTTGGCTTTGGTTATGGCATTATTTTGCCATGCAAAAATGTTTACATCTTATGCAGTCAAAATATCAATTTTTTATAGCTTTTGGATGTTGTCGTGTTGGTAGAGGTCTTCGTCTATCTAGGATCATGAAAAGTCTTTTCCATAGTGACCTCTTCTAATCCTCACAATGAAACTGATGTCATTATTTCCCCTTCTACAAAGAAGAGAGTAGGCTCTTAGAGATATTAGATAAATTGCTTCCAGGGACCCAGCTAATAATTGGCAGAGCTAGGATTCAAATTCAATTTGTCAAACTCTAAAGAATATGCCTGCTCTTTTTGAGTACACTGTAATAAACAATATCATTTGTGTTAAGTGTCTTGCTATTGCCCACTTCTTTAAAATCCTTGTATTATATTAAACATATCATTGTTATTAAATATTAATAACCGAAACACTGCATTAATCCTCACATCATATTCCTACAAAATTCCAGGTAATAGCAATTGGCAGTTTGGGCATTCCCATGGTACGAGAGTGACGGGTCTATGCTGGGTGGAAGAAGCTGAGAATATTCAACTGGACGTCAGCAATCAGGGAAGGCTAACTCATGGGGATTGTGACGTTCAGTCAGTGTCCTAAAAGAAAGCTAGAAATTAGACATGGAAAGAAAACAAAAGACAAAAACTGTAATGAATGGAGTTCAGTTTTTTGGGCTGAAAGGAGAACAAGGAACAAGTTTCAGTACAACTGGAAAGAGCCTTGACTTCTGGACCAAAGCACTTGGACATTTTTGTGTGAGTAGCCAGAAGTCATTGATAAGTTTTGAAAAAGGTAGTGACATGATTGGAATTATGTTTCAGGAAGATTAATCTAGCTGGAGTGTGTAAGAGTTACTGGAAAGAGAAAGAGGGAGAGCGAGAAAGAGAGAGAAGAGAAAGCAGCAGATCGTTGGGGTCCCGGAGAGGAAAATCAATCTGTCTCATCATCGTATTACATGGTTGTGTGTGTTGCTATCACTCACTTTTTCTGCCAAACTTTACTCCAAATGACAACTTGAGTTGTTTTCAAAACTTAAATTTGTCCTTCAAAGACATGAATTTTTACCCTTTCAAACTCTGAGGCAAGTTCAAAAGAGAAGTTTCAAAAATGTCTTACGCAGTAACATCACTGTTGGGATACATATATGGCCCCCCAAAATGAATACTTTGAAAAACGTTCTCCTGTTGTTATTTTCTTTTATTACCGAAAAAACAGTCACTTTATAATCTTATCATATACCAAAAACATAGTTAAATTACCGTAAGGGAGAAGAAAGTCTGCCTTTCTTATGTGTGGCTTTTACGGAATATATATGTCTTGACTCAAATGTTTAGTTACTAGGGGTTCACTCCCACCTCAGTGTCTGGAGTGTTTAGGGTCCGTGAATGCTGCAGCTCCTCTTGCCAAGCCAAGAAAACCTTGGGTTTAGTTCCCCTTCTGGGATCAGGGGTGCAAGGGTCCCTGATCCCAGCTAGCTTAGTGTTCAGGTATCCTAGAATAAATACCCAGGGTCATTTGGGGGACAATCTTGCTCTTTGTGTCACAGTTTTCTTGTCCTCTGCTTGGCCTCTAAATATCTATATTCCCTGTGGTTCTGCCCTCAACCCTCTGGATTTTCATGCTGTCCTTTTTTCCTGTGAAAAAACATCAAAATCCATGGCTTTCATAAACGTTTCCATTCTATTGATTCTAAATCAGACATCCTTCACGCACCTCAAGCTGAAAGGGTCCCCTATAAATGTAAATGTACTGTTTTGACACTAAATATCCTCCTTCTCTTACTGTATTCTGCATCTCAACCAGTTGACCTATCACTCGTTCAAAAGACCAAACCAGGATCCTAAGGATCATGTTAGGGTCCTCCTTCTTGTATCTTCTCTCTCCCTCCCACATTCCATCAATCAGCGGATCGTATAGATTTTACTAAGTATCCTTCAAATAAGTCCCTACTTTTCACCTTAACGTGCTCTACCTTAGTTCAGATGATCACTTATCCTAGTCTGGGGTATTCGTGTTACCCCCCAGCGAGTCATCTCGCCTCCCTGTCTCTTTCTAATATGTGCTCATACTATTGCCAGAAAGATCTTCCTACAGGGCTAATCTGATCGTGTCATTCCTGTCCTGAACATGCTTCAATGGCTCCTCATCATTTTTAGGACAGTTCTTCACGGTCATTTATTCAGTCACCAAAATATTTATTTAAACACTCACCCTGTCCCAAGTGCTATGGTGGATGCTATAGTGGGGGAAAACAAAACCCACATGTTTTCTGCTACCAGTTTTGCTTATGTAGAGATAGGTTTCAAATTCTTTGGAGAAAGTCATGAAACAATAGAGACTTTATTGAAATTTGCAACGTGAATTCAGGCTTTCTTCACCCTATCTACTTCTATCGAAAAACAACACTGAATAGGTGATCCAAGAGGTCTCAACCTGAGTTCTTTGCCTACTGAAGACCTGCTCTTACTTTTACTCATTCTGTTTGAACTATGATGAGGCTCTTCTTTAAAAGATTAAAGGAGAATTCAACCCAGAGTCACTTTTTGCATTTCTTGTAGGTACCAATTGCCATGAGCGTTCAAGGAGACTTAAACACCGTTGCCTGCATTTCTATACCTCAATGGAGAACGCTATGCCTGCCAGTATCCACACAGGTTCACCTTGGGGTCAGATAGCTGCCCTATGCTTTCTAAACACAAAATAAAAGATGCTCTATATCACTTGATTTCTAATAGCATGCCACAGCTTTGATGCAACATTGTGGGGTATAGTATCTAATTGGTTCCATGCATGCTTCCTGTCTCCTCCTATAATGAAGGGTATATTAGGTTTGCTTGATGTATATGGCTTAACTTTGAATAAGAACAGCTGAACTCCTTTTAAACTAAGGAAAATCTAGCAATTATGTTAGGGGGAATAATCTTTCACCCAAAGATCTAATGGATTTTTTCCCTCTAATCTCCATGAGTCTCAACATAACTTTTGTGAAGAAAAAAATGCTTTTTGGCTGTTAATTTGACAGCTGGATATTTTCGCTCAGGTTCACCTGGACTTTCATCACTGATTTCAGCTTCTGAGGACGGAGGACTCATCCCAGGAAAACTATTTTTGAAGGCTGACTAATAATGGTCCGAGGGTGACTCACAACACAGGAAGGTACACATTAAGCAGATTGTTGAAATAAAAAATAGTTTGTTTGATAGGTTTCTTTCCCCCTGCCAAAGTATAGACAAGAAAAGGGCTTCTTGGGTGCTAATAAAAATATCTGTTTCTTTATTTGGGTGCTGGTTACTAGGTGGGTTCAATTTTAATAAATTCATTGAGCTGCACACCTAGGATTTGTGCAGTTTTCTGCATGTGTTATACTTTAATAAAAAAAATTTAAAAACTGCAACCTTCCCTCCCCACTTGGAGAATAAATAGACATATATGTGTATGCACACACATGCACACACACACACATGCTTCTCCTTCATGCAAAGGGGTTATTTTTCTAAAAGTATCTTTTGCTCTTCTATTAGGCTATAAATTCTTTCTTTTTTTTATTAGACTCTAAATTCCTTGGTGGTTGTGCAAATGTCTGCTTTAGTTTATATTCCTTATTGGAGCTAGCACATAGAACATATTTCATAAATATATGCTGAATGAGCAAAAGAACAAATAAATGACAAAACTAAAAAAAAAAATAGGAATGGATTTTAATGACTCAGAACAGGAATATAGTAAATTAATATTCTCTACACTGTAAAAGACAATTATGTTTGTGACTATCTTAGCCATTAGCCAGGTTCTATAGGCAGTTTGATCCCATAATCCTGGTAAGTATTAAACATTGATTTGACCAAGCAAACCAACCTATCCCTCAATATTACCAAATATCACGAAGAATAAGGTCTCTGTTAGTGATCGACTTAAAGAGTGTTGTAACTACACTACTGCAGGGTCAGAGGGGCTTAGTGTTGAAATGGAAGATTCAGCGCAGCACTGGCCTCCATGCTATAGAAGCTTCACTTATGTCACGAGAAGAGTCATTGCTATTAGAGGGACCTGACATGACATGTACAGCTTAGTTAGTTTTGTTTGTTGTTTTAGTCTTTATCTTGGAAAAAAATTTCATGCTCTGACTATTAAGGAGCCAATAGAATAGAACGAGTAGAATGTTTTAAAATGTTTCTAGTTAATGACCTTTACTATTGTTTCATATTCTATTATATTTTAGAAAGTCTCTCTGGAATAATGGATATTATGCCATGATTTCAAAAGCAGATGGTAATCTATTAGTTATACATTTGTGTATAACAAGTAACTCCAAAATGTAATGGCTCAAAACAACAATAAACATTTATGCTCATCATTTCTGTGAGTCAGGATATTTGGGAACAAATTTACTGAGCAAATTGAGGTCCCAAAAAGGTTAAGTAACTTTCCAAAAGTTATACAGCTAATAAGTAGTAGGGCTAGGATTTGGAACCATGTTCTCTGACTTCTAATGGCCAGGGATGACACAGGTGGCCAGGATACCAGTTAGGAAGCTATAGCAATAGCTCAAGCGCAAAGTAACTTGGGACAGTTGCGACTTATAGTACAGGTAGAAGAAGTGAAAATATTTTGTCAGCTAATTGTGGGACCATCCTAAGAGCCAGGCAAGAGGGTCTCTTGTCCTAGGTATGGTACTTTAGAAGGCTCTTTTCTGGCCACTGCCCTCCCCATGGAACAAGGTCTATAGATCTAAGGGGACTGGCCTGCCTGGAATACACATGCTTCCCTTTTTGAACTCAGGTACATAGAATCCTGGAATTCCCTGCCCAGACTGCCCTTAGCCCATGTGCAGGACTGCACAGGATTCTTTCACAGGTTCTTCTCCTGAGGCCAGACTTGCTATTTGTATATACAACTCTTAGGCCTGAGAAGTGGCCAAGCCTGTCTGTTTGCCAAGGCTTTGGCCAGAACTTGACTGCAGGAGGTTGGGGGGAGGTCCACATGCATGTGTCTGAGGCTTCTCACTGTGCTGACAGAGCCAGCAGTAAAAAGAGGAAGGAGACAGGTCATAACTAGGGGCCACCTCTCCTCATGCAGCCCAGTTCCTGTGCACAACTGCAAGAAATTCAAGAATCTTATAATCTGGCCTTCCAGATCATTATGAAAGTGTATTTGTCAAGTTAAGAGAACAGAATATATTTTAGCTAAAAGAATTATAGCTTGATTTACAACTTTTACATATTTGGATAAATACTTTATGTGCTTTTATCTGTATCCTGATTGATCACATGTGACTTTATTGGAGATTTGTTTTTCTGGCCATATTGTTGACTAGATAATTCCCAAATTCTCACACTATAAATTCCTAGAAATGCCAAATAAATATAACCAATATTACTTTAATGTATAGCTGAGTTTGTAAGAAAGCATAAGAAATCCCCCATGAAAGAAAGGAAGAAATGAAATCCAAAGTAGAGAGCATATGAGCTAATACTGCAGATACCCTAGGTAAAGCTTTTAGTTTTGTTAGCCTAAGGGCATAGGTTTTGAAGACTTGGGGCCTGGCAATGCAGAAGGTTGCAAGTAAGAACTAAGATCCTTACCTAATGCTGAGACCCTCAAAAGACTGAAGGTAGAATTATGACTCCCCAAAGACATCCACATCCTAATCCCTAGGATTGTTATGGCACTTGGCAAAGGGAATTAGTTTACAAATGGAATTAAGGTTGCTAATCAGCTGACCAAGCAATAATGAGATTATCCTGAGTTATTGTGGTGGTCTCAATGGCATCACAAGGATTCTCAAAAGTGGAAGAGGAAGACAAAAGAGGTCAGACTCAGGTGATGTGAGAAGGACTTAACCCACCATTGCTGGCTTTGAAGTTGGAAGGGGTCACTAGCCAAGGAATGTGGGCAGCCTCTAGAAGCTAGAAAGGGTAAATAAATGAATTCTTCCCTCTAGCCTGCAGAAGGAACCTTCTCTGCAGACACCTGATTTTAGCCCAGTTAGACACATTTTGGACTTCTAACCTACAGAAATATGAGACAAAAAATTTGTATTGTTTTAAGCCAAACAGTGGTAATTTTTACAGCAGCAGCAGTAGGGAACGAATAAAGACTTCATCCTCCATAAAATGTTGGACTGGAAGAAAACTGTTCATTAGCACAGGTAATGAACAAGGAATCTTATCTAATTGCTCTGGGGTTCGAAGTAAACAGTTTTCCTTGGGAATTTGTTACCATGGCCCTGCTCTTTATGACTTGCAGGGTCTGGTACTTGCGAACAGAGAAATTATCGAAATAATTGCTCCCAGGGAGAGGCTCCTGGCAAATGCAAAATCCCCTCTGCAAAGACCTAACCGTAGCCTAGGCCACTCAAGATTTGCACAGATAAAATTCCCATAAAACCCTGCTCAAAGTGACAATCCAAATTAAAACAAACAAAGAGAGAAGGAAGAAAATAATCTAGCATAAACCAGATTGAGCAGACACAATAAAGAGCAGGATCAATACCCCAATAGTACCATGTAATAGGAAAATATCATAAAGGAAATAATTATGTTTAAAATGATTGGTGATATAAAAGAAATAATTGGAATCATAAAACAGGGCGCTGGGAGAAAAGAATAAGCAGATTTAATAAAGAAGCAAACAGAAATTCCAGCAATGAAAAATGAAGCCTTTGAAAATAAAAATTCTGTGGATAGGTTAAATGGTAGATTTGATAGAGTTAAAAAGAAAATTACCAAACTTGAAAATAAATCAGAAGTCACTATCTCTAGATTTCAGCCTATCAGGGGAAAAAAAGGATGGAAAATATAAGAAAAATTAAGAAACAGAGAGAATACAATGAGAAAATCCAAAACATGTAGTTAGAGTCCCCAGGGGACAGAATAGAGTGAATGGGAGAGAAGCAATACGTGGGGAGCTTATTTTATATGTCTTAAATCCAACAGCCACGTCAATCAGGGACCAAGGAAGAAAGTGAGATGGTAACAGTCTCTTGACTCCCATTTATAGCAGGATTAAATTAAACAAAACACCACACGTTGAGTAATTATTGTCATTCTTTTCTATTTTATATACTATGTCAAAATATATTGACAGGTTAT
>NW_012154729.1:3785036-3796783 GCF_000956105.1 Propithecus coquereli
GTCCCATGCAAGATGTGTGTTTCAACTTTCCCACACTCTGCTTCCTTACCTGCTAAAGAATCACGAGGATGATAATATATACTCCATAGGATTGTTTTAAGACTGAAATGAAATAATCTTATGTGATAGGCCTAGATATGTATACAATACAGTTCAGCTCTTTTAAATGAATTGCTTAGTCTCTCATTTGGAGAGTAGGCTCATATAGATTCCCTTAAAAGTTTATATAATCGCAATAAACTAAACTATGTTAAATTGCCTTTTAAAAATACAAAATAAGTATGGGTGAAAGCTTTTATTCAACTCATGAAGTAATGAGGGAACCTGCAGGATGCTAAGATTTATTGAAGGAGCAATTTTAAAGTGTTAGAATAAGTTTAGTAGATTAGACACAACTGGGTGATGACCTACAGGGCAATAAATGATAACCTTTGGGTTATATTCTCATCGTCGCATCTTTTGGGGACAAAATTTGTTTATATTGTTATTGAAAAAGAATCATTTCCACTGCTATCAGTTTTTTTTACAAGCTGACCTCTGTCCTTTAAGGATGTAAGATTTCCTAATCAATAGTAAATAAAATGTCAAGCAAAAGTTCCTAGAGAATCAGATAATACCTGTAATGGTTAACTTTATGTGTCAACTTGGTTAGGCTATGGTACAAAAATATTTGGTCAAACACTAGTCTAGACGGTATTAATATTTTTTAGATGAGATTAACAATTAAATCAGTATACTTTGAGTAAAGCAGATTACCCTCCATAATACAGGTGGACCTGATTTTATCAGTTGAAAGCCTAAAGAGAAAAGACTGAAGTTGCCCAAGGAAGAGGATATTCTGCCCCCAGGCTGCTTTTGGCCTTGAGCTGCAACATCAACTCTTCCCTGGGTCTCCAGACCGCCAACCTTCTCTGTAGACCTGTCAGTGGCCACAATGAATGAGCTACTCCTCCTCCTCCTCTTCATTCTCCGCTTCCTCTTCTTCCTCCTCCTTCTTCCCTTTCTCTCTCTCTATACGTGTATATACACATGCACACACACACACAGAGTTATGAACCACATAGCGTTTTGGTCAACGATGAAACGCATATACAATGGTGGTCCTGGAAGATTATAATGGAGCTGAAAAATTTCTATTGGCTAGTGATGTTGTATCCATCACAAGGTTGTAGGGAAATGAATTATTCATGTGTTTGTGGTGGTGCTGGTGTAAACAAACCTATTCACTGCCAGTTGTATAAAAGTATAGCATATACTATTACATACAGTACATAATACTGGATAATGATAACAGATAACTATGTTACCAGTTTATGTGTTTACTACCCTATACTTGTATCATTATTTTAGAGTGTACTCCTTCCACTTTTAAAAAATAAAAGTTAACTGTAAAACAGCCTCAGGCAGGTCTTCCAGGAAGTATTCCAGAAGAAGGCATTGTCATCATAGGAGATGACAGCTCCACACATGTTATTGCACCTGAAGACCTTCCAGTGGGATGATGTGAAGGTGGAAGACAGTCATATCGATGATCCTGACTCCACATAGGCCTAAGCTAATGTGCATGTGTGCATCTTAGTTTTTGATAAAAAAAAGGTTAAAAAGTAAAAAAAAAAAAAACCATAAAGATAAAAAAACTTTAAGAAGCTTATGAGATAAGGATGTTAAAAAGAAAATATTTTGTACAGCTGTACAATGTGTTTGTGTTTTAAGGTAAGTATTATTACAAAAGAGACAAAAAGTTAAAAAAATTAAAAGGTTTATAAAGTTAAAAAAGTCAGCTACAGTTAATTTATTATTGAAGAAAAAAAGTATTTTTTTATAAATTTAATGTAGCCTAAATATACAGTGTTTATAACGTCGACAGTAACGTTCTAGGCCTTCACATCCACTCACCACTCACTCGCTAACTCACCAAGAGCAAGCAACTTCCAGTCCTGCAAGCTCCATTCATGGTAAGTGCCCCACACAGGTATACCATGTTTTTATCTTTTATACTGTATTTTTACTGTACCTTTTCTGTGTTTGGATATGTTTAGATATGCAAATAGCCTTGTGCTAAAATTGCCGGAGGTATTCAGTACAGTAACGTGCTACATAGGTTTGCAGCCTAAAAACAACAGGTTATACCATAGAGCCTAAGTGTGTGGTAAGCTATACCATACAGGATTGTGTAAGTATACTCTATAATGTTCCCACAATGACTAAATCAGCTAATGATGCATTTCTCAGAACGTATTAAGCAATGCATGGCTATACACACACACACACACACACACACACACACACACACACACACACATGTCCTATTGATTCTGTTTCTCTGGAGAATACTGACTAATACACCCTCCACTCAGTAAGTTAAACAATGCCCAGCACTAAACTAAAAGGATATCCAGTAATCCATTTTGCCTATTTCAAAGTTTTAGATAACTTTTTTTAACACCTCCATAGGATTAAAAAGATTCTCAATAAATTCTATTTAAATATTTATTAACACCAAAGTTAGTCCTTCATTATGCTTCTTGAGTCTTTCTCATGGTAACTAGAATTGGTAGTAAGAAATAATATGATTGGACTACCTAACTAAAATTGGCATAGTTAATGTATAATAGGCCACTTGCTTTCTGTCATGACAGTTAACACCAATATCGCAACCTTAGTGTGCATTTGCAAGGATTACTACATCTTCCCTGCTCACTTTTCATCCAGCCTCCCTACTGTAGCCAGAGTGATCTGAATATGCAAATCTGACTTTGTCACTCCTTGGCTTCAAATCCCTCTGTAGCTCCCAGGCCTCCTTATCATCACCCATTCAGTACTTTATGAGCAGTCATACCTCTCTGGCCTCTTCTCTCACAATCCCTACACCCCCAGCCCAACTCTAGCCAAAGTGAACTTTCCATTTCTTGAAAAGTCCAATGCAATGAAATGAATGCTTACACCCTTCCAAAATTCATATGTTGAAATCCTAACCCCCAAGGTGATGGTGCTAGGAAGTGGGGCTCTTGGGAGGTGATTAGGTCATGTGGGTAGAGCCCACGTGATTGGAATTAGTGCTCTTACAAAAGAGACGACAGAGAGCTAGCAAGTCCCTTCCACCATGTGAGCACATAGCTAACCAGTGGCCATCTATGAACCGGGAAGCGCAGGCCCTTACCAGACATCAAATCTGCTGCTGCCTTGATCTTGTACTTCCCAGCCTTCAGAACTGTGAGAAATAAATCTCTGTTGTTTGTAAGCCATCCAGTTTATGGTATTTTGTTAAAGAAGCCCTAATATAAAAAGCCACACTTCAATTTGCCTTTAGGTCTCCAAATATACTATTCTCTAAGTCTAGAATATTTTCCTCCATCTTTACCAGGTTATTTCTGTCTTACGTATTTGGTATTAGTTTAAAAGTTGTTGTAGCCCAGGTTTCCAAGACAACAGAGCCTAAAGCAAGAAATCTGTGTTGATGCTTTATGAAGGGGCAGGTGTGTATGATCCGAGGGCGAGCAAGGTGAGAAAAACTGAGTAAAGCAAGAAGGATGTGAAATGTGTTAGCACATCAGCCACTGCTTCGTGATGAGCCCTGAAGAGACACGTAAGTTTTCTCAGCAGATATTGGGGAGTGAGGACTTTTCAGGGCGACTGTACAGAGAAACCACACCTCAGAACAGGACAAATGGAGAAGTGAAATGTATTTGCCCCAATCCCTCCTGTCCCTTGTTTCTCACTGGACAGAATTCATCCACGTGGGGTTAACTCCCTCACCCCCCGAGATCATGTCATCTGATCCTTTCTTCCCTTACTTGACTAAAAGCCAAAACTTTTGAGAAATGAGGAACTGTCATAAATCTCTCCCGAGGAAGCTTTTTGTCCGTGAAGAAGATGGAAACTCAGTGCTGAGAGATGGACCAGCACAAACAAATATTACTCCATGTATTATGCCCAATATATTGATCTTCCCACAGTTTGCTGCCCTTAGAAGCCTAAAACCTTTTCCTTTGTATTGTCACCTCCCTACAAATTTCTTGTTCTCCATTAAGATGCTCTGTACACCCACGTTCTAACCACCCCATCTGTGACTCACCCCTGAGTTTCCCTTATGTGTATGCACACTGCACGTGTTAATATACTTTGTTTTTCTCTTGTTAGTCTGTCTTTTGTCAGTCTAATTTGCAGGGCCCCAGCCCCTGGAGAATCTAGGAGGGTAGAAGAAAAAGGTTTTTTTCCCTCCCCTGCAGGTGTTTCCAGAGTGAGTGGTAGAATGTGCTGGTTGGGCAGACATCAACACCGGATTAGATGTCCAGGAGATTTCCCGGATGAAACAACTACAAGGGAAAAGGGAGAGGAAAGTTAAGAAAGCAGGGAATGATATCGAATCATCGTGGAGACAGGGAAGGAAGTTCTAAGAAATTTTCAGTCAGGCTGATGGGGAGTCTCAATGCCCAAGTCACCCCTCAGAAGGGTCCCACATCTCACAGGGATGGGCCTGCTTTTCTCTCCCTGTGCCACTTAGTCACTGGCTGAGTGCGGCCCGGGGAAGCACAGCATTGGCACCAACACAGTGGGGGTTTCAGGGTGCAGAAGCTGGGGTGGTCCATAAATTTGTTCCCCTCAACCTGAGATCTAAGTGGTGTCTTTCATGGCCACCATAAAGAGCTGTAATTTCTAGCTGAGTGGCAGAGGCCAAGAGGGGGCCTGGCACTCTTGGGGCCATTGGGTGGTGGGTCCCTGGTGTTGGCAGCACAGTCCAGGGTGAAGGGCTGAGAGAATCCGAAGGGGCACGTGGGATCTGTGTTTGACACAGGAAGCCTGCCCTCGAGCATGCTAATCTTCCATCCTAAGTTAGGGGCTCGTATTAATAGTTTGTGCTGTGATTCTTCTGTCAAAACACTACTATACTTTATTGTAATTGTGTATTCATAAGATTTTCCGACAGTGTAAGCTTTAAGGAGTCAGGGAACATATCTGTCTTGTTTGTGGTCCTCAGAAGTGGTACAACAAAGAGAGTTGAACAGATGAGAAGCAGAAACCCAGATCTCTGCCACTCACACTTTAAAGACTGTGCAATGATGCATGGACTTTTGTATACCTTACATTCTCTGTCTTTAAAATGAGTCACTTCTGGAGGTTATGAGGTATAAGCTTGTGAAAAGATGTGCAATGGAACTTTTGTACTCTCCGTACTCATTACTAAGCCCCAAAGATGAGAGCAGTGGCTCTTAACACTCTATTCCATTCGCATTCTAAAGAATGCAGAAAAGGAGCTTCCTGTCACTTGCTTCCAGGACTTACCAAAAGATGGGAAAACAGGCCCTTTGACCTCACTCCTACTACCCTACATGTCCTACACAAGCGAATGAGAGTTCAATTGAAAGGGGAATTTGGGGGGAGAGGAGTGCAATGGCTTTTTGCTTTTCTTCTCTCTCCCTATGGGTAAGGAATAATGAATAAGGGTGTTCTCCGCTGCAAAATTGGGGAGCTTCAGAGAGAAGCTCAGTAGAGATCAGAGGGCTAGCAACAGGGGAAGACTGAAGTGACTTGTGAGCTTCATCTGAGCTACCAGGTGTGGGCAGAGATGCTGGGAAGAAGGATTTGTGTCCCTTGAGGTTGAGGCTGCAATTGACCATGGAATATGTGCTTCCTGTCCACACAATTCTGAAAGTGGAAGGCTGACCAGGGCAAGGACAGAAGGCAAAAGTATGTGAGCAACCTGCACACTTGGCGTTTGGTGGGATGAGGTGCCACAGAAGGAACACCAGCTCTAAGCATCTTGAAGGAATCCCACTACAGAGGGCAGCCTTCCTGAGCTAGGGGACCCCACAGTAAGAGGCTGTGGGTCCATCACAGGGCAGGGATGCAGAAGCTGAGGCGGACTGCACAAGGCCAGCTGGAAGAGCACCACACACATCAGAAAATGTGCCAAGGCCCTGGAACAGCCTTGGATGGCCCATAGATTCTCCCTGGCTCTCCTAGGTCCACTGGTTGGGAGGTACCTGGGCATATAGGTCAGGGGGAGGGCATCTGAGAGATTCACCTTTGGGTGAATCTGGCACTCTGAGGACACGCGTGTTATAACGGCATAAATCACAAGAGACTTTTATCCTCCTAGGCCTCACAAATGCAAGAAGGAAGAAACATCTAGAAGAAGCAGGATGAAATGATGAGAAGAGGGGAGAAAAGAGACCTTCCTTCCTCCTCACTGCAGGGCTCAGGCCTGTTTGGAGGGCAGGGAGAGTAAAACCTTTGAATTGGATGTGAAGATTGAAAATTTGATTTTTACTGGACTGTACCTCATAACACTTGGAAATGAATCTCAACTCCCAGAATTGGACTTGTCATATGTTGAAAGTGACTGGAAACCAATATGAGGATCCTGGCAAGAAAATACCTACAGTGGGGAGGGGAGATTCAACAGAGCTTGTCTAAAGTCAGTGGTTAGAGGAAAATAACAGTTATAAACTGTGCCTTTTGGAGGATTTGAGGGACAGGGGAAATAGTGAGAAAAATCAAATATTTAAACAAAGAAATAACTATGTAAATTTCCATTCTAGATGTCAGAAAATAACTTCCAATTGCATTTTACAAAACAAATTGAAAAAATTATGTATGTTGCTGTTTCTGTTTTCTGCAAGGATTTTCAGAATAGAATCTTTTGAGGCTGGGGCATTTTGGTAAGGTGGTACAAAGTATTTGCTCTGCAGAATGTACAGTTATCTGTTAAATGTGACCGAGAACAGCATCTCTCAATAGTCTTTGTGTGTGCAGCATAACCAAACTCATAGTCAAAATCTTTACATCACACTCACAGTAACGGCGAAGCTAAAATTAAAAACCATATCAATATGCAATATTAGGAGAGTTATGCCACCATTAAAGAGTAAACTTGGTTGTAATTCCATCTGCACACAGCAGAATTCCCACCACCTGCCCTCCCCCAGCCTATGCAGGTTGATTTCTGCCTACTGCATGGCCTGTGTAATTCTGACAGCCTGGGATTGAAATGTGGTTTAGCATTTTTATACCACCTTTGACTCACAGCCCCCGTGGCTCTCCATCAGTTAAATTTATAGCTCATCCTCCTTCACTCAGGCTCTTCCCTGACTCACTCTAGACGTGGACCAGACACCTTTCCTTGGTTTCCTCACTATATCTGTCTCTCGCAGAAGGCATCTGTGTGGAGCAGAGGTGGGGCTTTCTGTCTCTCTGCTGCTTCTCATTTGTTTCCCTCTAGCCTCTTCCTGTTCCCATTTGCCCTCTTCATTATTTTCCTTAAGAAATTAATTTCCCTTGACTTTGTCCTGTAAAACAATTCCAACCACCACCTCCTACTTGCTCAAGACTTCCATTTACCTATACTTAAGGTGCTCTGTCAACAATGACCATTGTATCCAAAGCTGCACCCTTGTGCGGCACTAAGAACCGTCAGAGGCTTTGTAATTTCAACCTCTCTCTCCTCTCTCTGCTATCAGTCTCTGAAATCATCCAGCCGAAGCAAAAGATTCAGAGATAACGGAAGAATAACCTATGAGCCGCTCCCCTCCACCTCCTCCCTAGCCCCCTAGAGAGGCGGGTGAGGGCACGTGTCCTCCATCATGCTTGGGATGGGTCTCTAGGCAATCTCAAAGGGGGAAGGGAATAATATATTTATTTTCCCACTAGATAAGCTATTCCTCCTCCTCCCCCACAGTTTTTAAAGCATTTTTGTTCTCTTCATTTCACATCAGTCACGTGAATGACTCCAGAACACATTTCATAAAGAAGTCTATCCTAATCATTAATTATGATTCCCATATACCAGTTGTATTATATTCAAATGTAACTTGCACTTGTGGATTTCAGAGAGTTTCCCTAGATTTAATTAATCCTCAGCTTTGCTAATGAAAGGCATCGCTTCTACCCGGTGTCAGTTTGGGTTTCTAATCTGTTCCTTAAGGTCACCTCATTTTTCTTGAAAATGTACATTTATAATTTAACATTGCAGATCTTTCACAGTCCCTATTAAGCAATTATTTTGATTACTTCATTATCTTTCATTTTTTTTCTGAGCTATTTAGGTTGGTTTCTGCCTACTGCCAGCCAAGCGTAATTCCGACATTCTCTTTTACTTCCTTTATTAGCTTGATCTGCATTAGCAAGGGATTCATTTTCATTCTGAAGACTGAAAACAATTTCATTATCTGATAAAAATTATCTTCTCATATGCTATAAGAAGCAATACTCCTCATTTATGGTCTCATTAGGCATTTCATCTACCCAATACATCTTCTCAATACTTCTTTCCGGAAGTAATCATCTTGTGGCTCAACAATATCTTGGACTGGAGGGTTCTCCTTTTTTGCTTTCCTTCCTTCCTTCCTTCTTTTGTTTTTTTCTTTCCTGAATGTTGTCACTACATCATCCCCTCTATGAACTCTTGTTATTTCCCTTTCTTCCTAAAATATTTTGGTTAGGCTTCATTCTAACATCTATCTACATTGTTGCATTATAAATTATAAGTTTACCTTTCTGTTGCCTTCAATATACTGTGAGCATCCTAAGGGCTGGGCCACAATCTATGGATCTTTGTTCTGTTTTCAGAGCTGGGAACTGTGTCAAGTATACAGCAACGCTTAAAAAACGTCTAATGAATAAATGAAGGATTAAATACACATACATACTCATTTTTCTTGGAATGTAGTTTCGATTTATTTGAAAATGTATTCTTTCCAAAACACAAGAGAGAGTGGGGAAGCCAAAGCAACGTGATAAGGAAATAGATCAGCTGGATAAGCTGAAAGGAAGCTGAAGAGATATATAGATCTGGACATAACAGGGAAAAAAGTAGTTAAACTGCCCAACTGAGAGCTTAAAAACCTCTGAAGCTGCAGGAGGCCAGTTGGGCAATGGCAAGAACTCAAAGTGGTATCTGGGGCATTTGGATAATCAGACGGGGCAAGATCCAACTTCAAACTGGAGCTTCTGTACAAGCAAGACATCGAATCATAACTATTTCTTTCCGCCGAATTTCCAAAGGCCGACGGACATTGCTGAAAAATTCCTCAGTCTGATATCATACTCTTGATTTATTTCTCAATTTTATTCATCCCTGGAGGAAAAGAGAGTAATCAGATCACTTCCTCATTTCACCTGTTAAACAAAAACCATGCTCCTGCTCTAGGTCCCAAAAGACCAGACCCAACCAGAACAGAGTCACTCACACTGAATGCCACGTAATCAAACAGAAGCTAAGAAAGCAGATGGATCCCAAAACAGACCAGTTCTTCCTGAAAACAGGAGATTCCAGGCTACCTGAGTCAGTGTAAAAAAGAAGTCCCCTCTGTTTTAACCCTTAAAAAAGTAACCGGAGCTAACCTGATATTAACCAATCAGGGTTTTTTCCTATTGTTCTGTTTCTTTGTTCCCACATTACAAAACCTACTATTCTGCTATTGCCCATTGGGAGCTCTTGTTCTACTTTGTAGAATGAGGCTGTCCCCAATTCATGAATTGCAAATAAAAGCCAATTAGATCTATAACTAAATTTGTTGTAATTTTGTCTTTTGACATACCATATGCATGCTAGAAATGTAAGGAATGCTGATGGATCATTCTGTAGCATTGACATCAGTTCCATAGGAGTGCCAGTGTGCCCCTGCCTGCTGCTTGGGGCTCAACCCATTTTAAGGAAGTACAGTTCCTAGCAGGTTTTGATCACATTAAGTTTAAGATGCTATTAAAACTCTAAATGAAGTTGTCAAGAAGGCAGGTGGCTATAGGAATCTGAAAATCGGGGAGCAGTCTTGGTTGCAGCTAAAAATTTGGAAGATTTTGTCATATAAATGGTTATTGGGTAAGGTTATCTTGACTGAGAGTATGGAGAAGTCAAAAGGGAACATATGCCAGGAAAGAGAGAATTTTTTTTTTTTTTTTTTTTGCTTAAAACTCTAGTCAGACTTTCTTACAGAAAGTCAGGGGTCTTTTAAGTCACGGGTCAGCAAACCATGGCCCACAAGTTAAATCTGGTCCACCACCTGTTTATGTTCAGTTCTTGAGCCCAGAATGGTTTTACATTTTTATTAATAAATGGTTGGGGGAAAATTCAAAGAAGAATAACATTTCATGATACATGAAAATTATATGAAATTCAAATTGATAACATATTCTATTGGAATCACGACGATGATTTTTGTTCATACACTGTCTACGGCTGCTTTTGCATTGTAATGGCACAGTTGACTAATTGCAACAGAGACACAAAGATTAAAATATTTACTATCTAGTCCTTTATGGGAAAAGTTTGCTGACTCATGGTGTTGTGTGAAAATGTGAGTCCTGGAACTGCAATGGACATTTCTGCTTCCATGAGGAAAACCATCCTGAAGATATATATCATAAGGAAGAGGGATGCTGAGAAATGGATCAGAGCCCACATGTGCTTGTGAACCTCTGGACTGAATCAAGCCTGAAGCCCACCTTACCTCTGGACTTTTCAGTTATGACCCTGTCTCCCTGTCTCAAGGAATTTTATATGCATCTCTGAACTGTGGAAGCTAGCCCACATCTATGGCTCTTAGAGACCACTTGCTCCAACAGACTTAACAAAACATCTTCCTAATTAAGGCAACTCTCTCTTTAAAGGAAATTATTGTACCAGATAGTTATAAAATAAACATTTCTTATTACTTGATGTAATTACACTTAGGATTATGTTGTCTTAATAAACTGATGCTTTTATCATTATAAAATGTTTTATTTTACCACTGGCAGTATCCATGTTTTGAAATCAACCTTGATATTAATATAGCCACACCAACTTTCCTATGTTCAGTGTTTCTATGGTATCCATTTCTCCATCTTTTTTATTTTCGACTTGTTGGTGTCTTTCATTTAAAATGCATACAATCCCTGCTTTAATCAGAAGTTTTAGTTCATTTACATTTAATATAATTAATGACATGGTTAAAAGTAAGTCTGGTGTAAGTCATCTACACTGTTAAGCTGACTGTTTTCTTCTTTCACACTTTTAAGAAGGTGATCCATTATCATTTGGTCTCCAGTATTTCTGATGAGAAGTAAGCCTTAATCTTGTTATCCTTTTCCTTAGTACTTTGTAATGTGTCTTTTACTTCTGGATGATTAAAAAAAATTTTTTTTCTATCTTTGATTTTTAGAAGTTTGACTATGATTTTCTGGGGTGTGGTTTTATTTTTATTTAATCTTGCTTGGAGTTCATTGAACTTCCTAAATCCAAGGGTGGTTAATGCTTTAAATCAAATTTGAAAAAAATTATACCATTATTTTTTCCAAAAAAAAATCGCCCCACTCTCTCCTTCCTATCTAAGACTTCAATTTCATTTTTGTTAGGACACCTGATATTGTCACATAGGTCATCACAGCGCTGCAATTTTTTAAAAATTTTCTTTCAGTGTTCGGTTGGATAATTTCTACTGAGCTGTCCACAAGTTTACAGATTTTTTTTCCCCTCTGTGGTGCCTAACTTGCTGTTAAGTTCATTTGATTAATTTTGTATTTCAGATATATTTTTCAGTTCCAGGATTTCCATTTGGTTGTTTTTCTATTTCCATATCCCTCCTGATATTCTCCATATCTTTTCCCATTCTATCAATCCCTTCCAATAGATTATTTTACATGAATAGATAGTTATTTTGAAGTCTTCATCTGCTAATTCTAACATCTGGGACTTTGGGGATCTGTTTGTTTCTTCCCTGGATTAGGGATTACTATAATAAATTTCTTTATATATATACACACACATA
>NW_012154729.1:3797798-3805791 GCF_000956105.1 Propithecus coquereli
AGGAGGGGAGGGGTATTTGTATACACAAGGAGGGCAATGCGCACTACCCGAAGGATGGACATATTTGAAACACGGACTTGGGGGGGGGGGGACCAAGGACAACACACGTAACCTAAACATCTGTACACCCATAATTTGCTGAAATAAAAAAACAAAACAAAACAAAACAAAACAAAACAACCTCTGCTTCTTCTAGGCAGAAATGAACTTCCCTGGAAGGTGTACATAATAGAATAAGAATGTAATAATGGTAAGAGCTAACTTAGTTATTGAGCATCCAGGACGTACCAGACATTGTTCTAGGTGCTGCTTTACATATCCCAAATTTACAGATTAGAAAATGGAAGTTCAGGGAAGTTGAGAGACTTGTCCAAGTTCATGTAGGTGGTAAATAGGAAAGCCAGGACCCCAACCCAGACTGTCTAATGTCGTAGCTGGTTCTCTTAACCACTATGCTATGCTGCTATTCAAACACAGGCTGGTTGCTCCTTGATGGAGACAGTTTAAAAGGGATTTAAGCTTGAACTGAATTGATTAGCCTTTATGGTTCCTTTAAACTTATGAATCTATTACCTTATAAAATTATAATCCCAAATCAGCTAAAAATATTAATACTTATGTCAGAAAAATTATTTGCCCTCAATCAGAAATCCAGAAAATGTATACATAAAATAGTATTTCCATTTGCACTCAGCTCCTGCAGAATCATTTCTCTTTCCTCTACTTTGGAATTTGATTTCTAGCACCTCAAGCAGAACTGTATATTTGTGGTTGCCTGGGTTGCTGAAGCACTAGTTGTATATTGTGCTCATTCTGAATGCAGTGTCAAGATTCATAAACCAGCTTACTCCAAGCAGCTCAGAGCAGCAGCCTTTGAAGTCTTGAAAAATAACCATTTTGGTGTGTTTTTCCACACCACCTCAAATATATTTGAAAAATGTTTTTAACTAGTGAAATTGTTCAAAGAAGAAAAGCCACAATGAAGTTTTTTTTCTCATACAAAAATTAAACCATTTTTAAGATCAAGAAAAATATTCCTTTCCTTGTTATCCCTGCCTTGCTACATGCTCCCTAAATTGTTTTAAACTAGTCAGAAATAAATATTGTTTTGCAAAAATAAAATAAATGGCAAATCCTTGAAAGAAAAGCCTATAGTCCTTGAAGTGACCCATAAAATGTACTGCATTTTACTGTAGGCTGCTATTGAAGTAAGTTTATTTACAATGTGTTATCATGAGAACTCACAGGGAAAACTATTTTCTGAAATTAATTCCAAGATCAGGAATACCAGAGCACCTCCTAAGTATGAGGTCTGTTTTTCCTTATAACACTGTTGATATTGTAAAGCACTGTATTTACTTGTCAAAAGTGCTGCAGGAAAGCATACAACCAAGTCTCTGGCTGATCCCTAGTGAATGGGAAAGATGTAACGGCATTTAAAAAAAAAAAATGGACTCAACTCTTAGCTCCGTCTTAGTTCTCCATCTTTGTTTTCTTTGACTGATTTTTATTGTCTGGTTTTAATTAATCTTACCTTGCACTGAATGCATACTTATAAGCTACCTTAAATTTCTTTTTGAGCAAGTTTGAATAAAAATAACTAAATGGTCTGGATTTGACTACCACAATTTTAAAAGTAAGAACCATTGAGCCATGAATAACAATTGAGAGGCAAATGAGAATCTGAAAAAAAATTCACAAAATATACAAAGAGAGTTTATATCCTTGATATTGAAGGATCTTGGAAATATCAAGAAAAAAAAGATGAATATATAAGTTAAAAAAATTGAGCAAAGATCCTGAAGAGGCAGGAAAATAGAAAAAAATGTAATGGGCCAATAAACAATGTGAATAATGCTCAGCCTTGGTTGTAGTTAAAGAAAAGCAAATCTAAATTTAATGAGAAATTTCTCTACATCATGGGGACATAAGTTCATTTGTTTCCTTGAAATCTGCATACCTTGGTCCCTGACCTCAAGGAGGGGACAGATATGCAAATAAGCATGTGCAAAATAGAGTGAGTATGAGAAGAGCAGGTGGAGGCGCCAGTGAGGGAGTGGTTAGGATGGGCTCCATAGTAGAGGAGATGTCTGGGCTCAATCTGGAATGAAGAGCTGGGGCCATTAGATGTGAGTCTGTTTTTTCTTTAATTGAAAAATAAGAATTTATTTATCATGTACAAACATGCTACACACTGTGGAATAGCTGAATTGAGCTAATTAACATATGCATTTTCTCACATACTTTCTTTCTAGTTAGAGCACTTAAGATCTACTCTTTTAGCAATTTTTAAGAGTATAATACATTGTTAACTATAGTCACCATGTTGTGTAATAGATCTCTTGAACTTATTTCTTCTGTCTAATTGAAATTTTGTATCCTTTGGCCAACATCTCCCCAGCACTCACTCCCCTCACCCTGGTAACCACCATTCTACTCTGTGTTTCTATGAGTTCAACTTTTTTGGATTCCACATAGAAGTGAGATCATGCAGTATTTGTCTTTCTGTGCCTGGCTTATTTCACTTAGCATCATAATGTCTTCCAGTTCATCTATGTTGTGTCAAATGACAGGATTTCCTTCTTTTTAAACACTGAATAACTTTCCAGTGTGTGTGTGTGTGTGTGTGTGTGTGTGTATACTTTCTTTATCCATTCATCCATTGATGGACACTTAGGTTGATTCCATATGTTGACTCTTGTGAATAATGCTGCAATGAACACAGGAGGTACAGGCACCTCTTTGACATACTGATTCTATCTCCTTTGGATATGTATCCAGTAGTGGGCTTGCTGGATCAGATGTGAGCTTTTTGAAGAAAGGGACTGCCTAAGTGTCATTCCTTGTGTGCACAGTCCTTGGCCTATAGCGGCACTTGATTTTTTTTCTTTTTTTTTTTTTTAGATAAAAAGAGTGAGAAAGGACATTTTTGCCAGGAAGCAGAGGCAGACTAATGAATAAAATCTATCAAATGGACAAATGTATGCTTGAATGAATGAGCTAAGTTTGTCAGGGAAATATTAATGTATCTATGAAAAAGAGATTAAATGACCAGCCTCCAAAGGACAAAATGAAGATTTAATTTTTTTTCCTTCTATGGATCATTACCACACACTTTATAACCAAAAGAACTCTGGACAATTCCTTTGGATCTAATTACATCCTGATAATTCTAACAGCATTTCATCCAAACTACCAGGTCCAAACATTCCCAACTTGAGCATTTTTCTAGCCAATAAGCTCTGAAAAGGCCTGTCTATGCTACACCTAGGGAATATAAACAGTTGCCTCAAATCTCCATATTTTTCAGTCTGAACTTTTTTTTTTTCCTATTAGGGAAGATAATTAAATAGGCTGTAGAAAATATATTTAAATATGAACATTGGTTATTTTACAGTAGTCTACCTCTAGGTAACTTACTTTCCACTTTGAACCTTTCAATACTTTGCAAATTTTCTATATTAGTGCCAAATTGCTTTTATACTGAGAAAAGAAATCAGTCCAAGAAATTCTTGTGAATCTTGTGGGGGAGAATTAAATTAGGAAAGTCGTGAAACTACTTAGAAATCTTTGAATTTCTTAGAAATCTACTGAGTTTTCACATCATGGACAACATAAAGGGAGGGTTCAGGGTGATTTGTACTTGGGCAGAATCTGGTTTTAGACCTGTTCCATTCTAAACTGTTAAATGCAAAATGTATAAATGTTATTTAAATATCAAACATAAGCAAAAGCAATTCATTTGCCATTAATTTTGAACTGTCTCCAAAGTTCCAGTTGAAAACATGCTTGTTGTAATAAAAATTCCTATGCCTCTCTTAACCCAGCTTTTTAACTAATGAATTTAATTATGAAGAAAACTGCTGTCATCAAAGCGTTCTTCTTAATCATGCCTGTGTTTATGACAAAAAAAAAATCTGTTGCCATGGAAATTTTAGAGTCCAAGTTGCAATTTATATGGCTCTACTGAAGTGGAAAGCAAAAATAGGAAATGAATCTTTGGTAAAGAGAAACTTGTTTCTTAATATATTTTTTAAAACATTGAAATTACGGATGGTAGATGGATTTTACAAGTGAACCTCATTTTGCATCATAGGCAGTCATGTAAAAAGTTCTGCATATATCTAATTTTGGAAAATCAAATGGTTTAAAATATAACGAGGGAACTTAAATTGATAGGAATTGCACAGGGAATCTGCCTCAATTTAATTAAACATGTATTAAGGCTCTACTATCTTATATTAAAAATTAATATTTTCATAGATTGAGTTTTCTAAAATTGGGCACATGTATATAGTTTAACATTAGTTTCAAAATGATTTTTAGTTGTCATTAAACCCAAAATAATGGAACCAGATGTGAACTACTCAGTTACAGTTATATAATGAGCAGAATCCTAGCTCACATTTAATAGTTATTTCTTGATAGGTAAGCCAAAAACCATGCAAAGCTTGGAAGCCAAGGAGATGAGAAAGGTGAACGATGTGTTTGTTTTTAATTTATGAAAACTATTATGTGTGCAAAAAAATAGAGACCGACATAAAAAGCATTCAGCTTAACAAAGAAAATTTTACAAATACAAATGAAACCTTGTTGGCATTCTTCTTAGAGCTGATTCTCCCTCCTCCATCTAAGAGGGGCCTCAAGCTTGAATTTGGTGTCAACCATTAACTTGTGTTAAAAATTTTTTTTGTATATATGTATACAACCATAAATACTATATTATCTCATTTTACCCATTTTTAAACTTTATATAAATAGTATCTTCCTATATATATCCTTCTGCAACATTTGTTTTCTTTTGCTTGGCTTGCTTTTGATGTGAATTCAGATTGATATGTCTCTATTATTAATTCATTTATGAATGTTGTTTAGAATTCTATTATTTATTCATTTATAACTTCTGTATAATATCCTCTTGTATGAGCACACCATTATTTATTTATCCATTCTCCACTGAGGGTTATTTAGTAGGTTTTCTTTTTTTTTTTTGCCATCACAGTCAATGTGTCAATGAACATTTTTGCACAAGCTTTCTTGGACACACAGATGGGAGCTCCTTTTGTGGGATATACCACAAGCAATTCAAATGAGAGGAAATGGCAAAGAGTAGTTAAGCGGTGGACTTCCGGGTCCACTGTTTTCTCCCCTAACCCACAGTTAGGGGCTTATTCAATCCTATGCCCACATAGATCATATTAAATAAATAAATAATAATATCTAATTGTTTTATGGATAGAAGATGTCCTTGGTGACATTATGTATAGTTCACTTAACATTCCAGGCTTTATGGACACTCTGTAAATTCCAAGACACATTAGGAGAAACAATGTACTCAGTCTCAAACTGAATGAAACCCAAAGGAATGTGGGGCAAACTCACAGGCTCATGACATTCTTGAGCTAAGGTTGTAATAAGGCCGTGAAAATATAACAGCACAAAACCATGTGCCAAAGGGCACTAGTACTCTCTAGAAATACATCATTTTTTCCCTGCAATTCAGTGAAGGAGAACAAGTCAGCTGGGCTGGGGAATGTGTAAAGTGCCTACATATGAAGTGAATCGAGGCCACTGCATTTAAGCCTCTGAACAGCTGGCAGGTGGTCAATTTCTAAAGCAATCTTTTGGAGATTGGTATGGAGAAAGATACAGGAAGCACTGGGGCTTTGTTACCTAACACTTAGCTGCTGGCACTGGCACCTCTTCTCTCCCTTCCCAGGATTCCCTCCCTTTTTGTCTGTTTCCCTTCCTCTCCCTATTTCAGTTTGCCTCCTGTCATTCCCTGTTATAATTAAAACAAATAGAAAACATCACAGGTGTCTGCTATAAACCATTTGCAGATACTGTATATTGCATTTTAAAAAAAAAAGCAGCTGCAAATTGTGTAATTTGGTCTTTTTTAAAAAAAATAAACTCTGAAAGACTTTCTGGAAATAAACACATCTTTCATCCTGGTAGATTTTGAATTTTCTTTTTGTTTGTACTTCAGCCCAGTTCATCATCATTTCCTCACTGTCTTGCACAGAAAGTTACAGCTTTAACTAGTGAGTGTTGCTCCTATTATAGAAGAGATGAGGAATTTCTGGAATGATAGCTTAAAATGGGGAAACTATGACTGTGTGGTCTGGTGCTGTTTTAGACAGTGTTTCTCTCAGGCAAAACAACACCCAAGAATAACAGCATCTGTAAGTAACTGAAACTGGAGAAAAAGTTAAAAATGTTCTGAAATGTTATATTATCTGCTATAGTTGGAAGAGACCTGCCTTCCCCATAGGAAACCAATATACTAGCACAGACAACACTGGGGACCCACTCCCCATGCTTTCTTGGAGCATCTATTCATTCTGCAAGTTATTTTTGAAAATCTGCTCCTGGGGCAGATGATAGGTGGTCTCGTTGTACCTTAAGGGTTAGCTATGTCCTCTCCCTTGACTTCTCCATTTCCCAGGGCCATGGAGTGTGTGGGTGCAAGGGCAGGGGAAGCCAGCTTAGCAAGGAAGAGCTTGGATTCTCCAGTTAGGATTTAAATCCTGGCTCTACCTCTGACTGTGATCATTGGGCAAGTTATTCAACTGCCTTCTGCTTCTGTTTCCTCATCTGTAACATGGAGTCATTAATACCATGTGCCTTGTGGTCATAATTCTTGGGAAGACAGAGGGAAATGATGCCTCTGAGGCACTTCCTAACACAGTGTCTGGCAGGGTGAATGCTCCAGAAAGGGTGTATCTTAAGGTACAACGAGACCACCTATCATCTGCCCCAGGAGTAGATTTTCAAAAAGGATGCTTCCCCTTTTTCAGAACTCCATAGTGCCATCTTGCCTGGGTTATATCCGTCCATCCATTCGTTCATTCAACAAATATTATAGACCTCTACTGTGTGCCAGGCATTGTACTAGGGTTCTATAAAAACGGTACATGCATTTATATTAATATTTAAAATAAAGAAAAATGAAAAGCATTCGACTAGTAAAAGCTTAAGAATGACAAAGAAGATGGGCATACACATTCATGGGAAATTAACATTAGGTTGAACCGCACCTGTATTAAATAGGTAATCTGTTGCGCCTTTCTGCCCTTGATGGCCAAACTTTGCACAATAAGTTAAACTTCCAATATTGAAAAACTCAAATCCTTCAAAGTGTTCTCTAACCCAGCAGAGAAATTTTTAAACCCCAGCCCCAGGCCAAAGAACTTGGAAGCTTTCGCCACATAAGAGCCATCACCATCAGAATGGCTTCTCTGTTTGAACCGAACTTTATTTAATATGAGGGTATAGTCATCAGGAAAGGCTTTTTTTCCTCTGAATTGGCCAGGAAATATTTTGTTTTCTCTTTCTCTTTCATTACAACACGGCTTCCTTTTGGTCTTCTTGCTTTTCGTTTCTTTCCTTTCCATTATATTTTGCATTCTTATCTTCCCTGGAGGCCATGTCATCATCCATTCCACTCATTGCTTTCACTCGCTCAATATTTATTAAATGTCTACTAGTGCCAACAACTTGTCACTCTTCTCCTCAGTCACCTGTAACTGTACCCTATCATCTACTGATTCAAGCCTAAAGCCTTCATTCTAGTTCATTCTTAGAGCTTATTTTCTATAACAACCATGCATACTCCAGATAAGTAGTAGGCAAGTCCTTTGCACATATACCCCATGTATTTTCATTTTTATGCCTCTGTTCTCCTATGGTGTCCCCACTTCCAGCAAATTTTTTCAGCAAATTTTCAAACACTAAAATCATTTTTATCCATAAATGCTTTGTTAAAGACTCATTTCCTGCATGTAGCTATCCAGTTTTCCCAGCACCATTTATTGAAAAGAGATTCTTTTCCTCAGTGTATGTTTTTGTCACCTTTGTCAAAGATTAGATTACCATATGCAGATGGTTTCATCTCTGGATTCTCAGTCCTGTTCCAGAGGTCAATGTTTCTATTTTTGTGCCAGTACCAAGCTGTTTTAATCACTACAGCCTGGTAGTACAGCTTAAAGTC
>NW_012154729.1:3807986-3818289 GCF_000956105.1 Propithecus coquereli
CACCACCCGAAGGATGGACATATTTGAAACACGGACTTGGGGGGGGGGAACCAAGGGCAACATACGTAACCTAAACATCTGTACCCCCATACTATGCTGAAATAAAAGAAAAAGAAAAAAAAAAGACTCATTTCCTCTCTGTAATATTCTAGGATAATTCTATAATAGCTTGGTTTTTCTCAAACTTTGGAACTTCATGAATGTCTACACTTAAAAAATTAGGAACCAACATAAGGCTGCTATTTTTTTTTCTTTTATTATCAAGTGAGGCTATTTTCATTTTCTTTCTTTTTTTTAAGTAAAGTATCTCAAGGATCAAGTGAGACTATTTTAAAATGCCAGTTACCAGCTACTATTACCATTCCTTCATAAAAGAAGGGCCTATTTAACACCAGTACAAAGAAGGAAATTCATAATCTCAGAATAAAGGACAATATATTAAACCAATTTAGCTTTAGAAAAACACATTTATGTTATTTATTAATATTTATTTTTTCTTAGCATGAGTATCCATCCACTCATGGACCAACATCTGGAAGCATTCATGTGTGGCATTATTAGATGCTAGACAAAATGAGTCAGAGATTCATGGTCCTCTTCCAGTTTGGCTGGGAAATGAAACTCTTAGATCTCTATTACTATATCAGCCATTGTGCTAAGCACCTTATTACCCCATCTCACTTAATTTAACACACACAACAATCCTGTGAGATAAATATTAATATTCCCATTCTACAGATGAGGAAATGGAAACTTAAAAATTTAATTCCCTAAAGTAGCAAAACTAGCAAGTGATGAAGTTACTATCCAAACCCAGGTCTTACAATTCCAAAGCTGGTGCTCTAAAATTCTGTGCGATATTGTCTCTAGGAAGTATAAAATATGGAAGGTATAACTTGCTACAGATTTCTTCCCAAGCCATGTGGAAAAACTTCCAAAATTGAATTTGCCACATGTTAAGGTTTAATCCACGGTTTCTCAACACTGGCACTATTGACATCTTAAGCTGGACTGTCCCTTGTGTGGGGGGCTGTCCTGTGCATTGTAAGATGTTTAGCAACATCCTTGGCCTCTACCCACTAGATAACACTAGTACTCTCCAACAACCAAAAATGTCTCCAGACATTGTCAGATGTCACCTAAGGGCAAAAGCGCTCCCAGTTGAGAATCACTGGTTTAATCCAATCTTGCTGTATGGACCTGTCTAAAGACAACCTATAAATAAACTACTGCAATTATGGGAATAGTTACATGGTGTGCAAACTCATTTTCTATGAATAGCTCTGTAAGATAGTTTTAATAAGCAACAGCATTGTCATTTAATTCAAATACAATTGAAAACATTCCTTGAAATTCTAATTTTTAAAGAAATTTAGTTTGTGTAAGAGAACAATTTCATTTTGGTTGTTATAAGAGGACAGATCCAGAAACTTATTTCAAACCAAGAGAAACAATAACAATTAAATCTTGTATAAGGTTACCGTGTAAAGGATGTTCAAGAATAATTGACACGATCCAGTTGAAAAGCCTTCCTCCTGATACAATACAACCATTGGCAAGATCAAAAAGTCTCTCAAGATTGAATATAGATGGAAGTGAGATATCAAATGGGACCTGAGAAAAAGCATAAAAGGGTTCATGAAATGCGCTGTTTCAAACTGTTGACTAAGTACAGTTCTCAAAATATTCAAATACCAATTTCATGTGAAATATAGTTAACTTTTGTGCTTTGATGCGTTCCATATCTCTATACTGCTGAAATGTCACATACATCATTCTATAGCCTCTCAAGATTCACAGATTGGCCTATAAAATAGCAAATACTTCTAAAACTATGGACTATCTGTATTTATATAATCATTACACATGGTTCCAAATGTAGGACTTTTGGCCCTGCTCTAACTAAATGCTTTCCTTTATAACAGATTGACCTGTTGAAAAAACATCCCCCTCCATCATTTTGAGCACACAGTCTTGCCACAGTGACCAGGGAAGCAACAGCAAATTATGCTTGGAAATCACTCCATCTGAAAGAGGCACCAGGTTAACACGACTGAGACCTAGTGCAGACAGAGTCATTCTGAGCAGACTGAAAAATGGAAAATAAAGATTGCTTTTGTGGTCATAGCATTGGTTATTTGATTGGAGGAAAAGCATGGAGAGAAAAAAAATGAAGGAAAGAAAACAAATGTTTACTGGAGAACCACTTCATGCCAATCAAGATAAATACTTTTGAAAATGAATGAGCAAACGCCATGTAGAATGACCACAGTGAATTAGAGCCTTGTGGGTCTGAATCCTGGTAAGAAATTAGAGGACAAGTTTTTAGTAATTTGTTGTCTGTTTGTTAAATGAACCATTCATTCCTTTTATTCTCAAGAAAGCATAATGAACCTAAATGTGAATATCACATTTGGAGTCTGGTTTTTGTTAACTTTTTCTTCATTTTACTGGATTAAAAAAAATGGCAAAGCATTCCAGTGCCTTCTGTAACTTCAAACAATAAAGAGGTGAATAAATAAAAAATTAATAATATTTCCCTTCCTTGATCAATCCTGATACAATCAATGTTTCTAGATTGGGGAGTATCCTTCCATAACGGCTTTTTTTTCTTTTTTTAAAAATGGAATAATTAAGTTTCCATTGTTTTCTTTTTAAATTAACAACATATTAATATAAGAGAAATCCCTCTTTAATCAATTCAGGGAGGCAGATTAACTACATGGAGGTTAAGAGTGTGTATTCCGTAGTAAGATAAGACTGTCTGGTTTAAATTCAGTCCTCACCACATTCTAGCTATGTGAAGCCAAGTAAAATATTAGATCTGTTTGAACTTTAATTTCTTCATCCATAAAATAGAAACAATAATAGTTCCCATATCTTCTTGTTGTTATAAGGATTAAATGAGTTTATATACATGTATAAAACATTTAGAAAGGTGCCTAGCACACAATGATCATCCAATAAAGGCTACATATTATTATCATTATTGAACACATCCTATTTAATGGCCACATAACAATTCAAGTGTTGGCTGTATCCTGATTTATTGAATTATTCTCCATAGAGGTTGTTTCTCATATTTTGTACTTGCTTGCCTATTTACATATATCCTTGGGTACAAGTGTTTTTAATTCCTGTACTACTGATTCCCTAAAGTTGTTTTATTTAGTCAAAAGGTGTTTACCTTTGACATTTTAACATTTATTGCCAGAATTACATTCCAAATAGGTTGTGGCAATTATATTTCAACCAGCAATATATGAAGGTTTCCCTACACCCAAGGTAACATATTACGGAAGGTTACAAATTGTTGGTACTGTTGTTTTGCTATTTAATTACTATTTTTTATTCAGAAAACAAAAGGAAACATTTTGGAAAACTAAGATTAACTGGTTTATTAATATGCTGAAAATATATGGATTTCCCATGATTATTTTGGTTGTATCTCATTGCTATTTAACTGCACTAAATATTCCACCTATTTTATAGAGACAAATTAACTCATGTCCAATTTAATACCTTTCAGCAGATGATTTTCAAAGTAGTATACAAAGAAATAATAATTAGCATCAAAATATTTGTATTTTCTTTTGTGCTATATCTCTTCTATTGTGGAATTCTTCCCATGCTGAAAATAGAAATGGCTTTTGAAAAAACCAGAGTGGCCAAGTTAGTTTTTACTTAACATTAGAGTTATCTTCATGACATAATTTATATACTAGATACAAATAGAGCATTTTGGCCTCTGACTCTTGTCATTGAACCTCCAGAAACAAGTGGCCATTTGTCAAAGGATGAAGATTAATTGCTTAGATTATTTATAGAGGCCACAAGTGAAAGCTTCAGATCAGAAAGATGAAATAAAAGCACTTGTCACCCAGGAATTATTAATCCTTTTTGGTCCTCAGGAGAACAAAAATTACCCTAAAATGTCATGAACCTAACCTTTTATTATTACTCCTTCCTTTCTAGACACCCTGGGCATTTTAAACCTTTTGATAGACAAGTCAAGTACTTCCAATTCCAGCTCTTTCTATCATGCTGAAACAGGATTGTACATTTTCCTATTGCCGAACACATTTTTTTAATGTAAACTTCTGACTGAATTATAATATATAGACAGAAAAAGTGGATAAATCATAAATATGCAACTTGAATATATATATATATTTTCAAAATGAGCATACTCATATAACCATCACCCAGATCAAGAAATAGAACATAATCAGTACTTCAGGAGTCTCCCCAGTGCTCCCTCCTAGTCACTGATCACGTGTATATACTTATATATGTGTACGAACACATGCATATATACACCTATATTATATACATGTTTTTGTTTTTACTGTATATAAACAGAATCATACAATACACAACATGTACTCTTTTGTGTCTGGCTTTTTTGCTCAACATTATGTTCCTGACATTCATCCATGTTGTTGAGTGTAGCAATGGTTTGTTCATTCTTATTGATGCATAGTTTTCATTGTATAAATGTATCACAATTTATTCATTTTTCCAGTCGATAATCATTTGAGTCATTTCAAATTTTGGTACTATGAATAAGCATATTTTTGGTGCACATAGGTACACATTTCTGTTAGGCATAAAAGTGGAATTTGCTGGGCCATGGGGTATGTGTATGTTCATCTTTAAGCTGATTTTACCAAACAGTTTCCTAATTTACACTCCCTACTAGCAATGTGTATGGGCTCCAATTTTTCCATATCTTCACAAGCTTTGATAATTTCAGTTTAAAATTTTGGTCATTCTGGTGTGTTTTACATGTATTAGATATCACTTTATGTTTTTAATGTCATGTTCTTGACAACCAATGACATTGGATTTATGTATAGGTCTCTTTGTTGAAGTGTAAGTCTCTTGTCCAATTTTTACTGTGTTGTCTTTTTCTCATTGAATAGACAAGAATTCTTAATACGTTGTAGAAACCAGTCTTTGTTGGGGTATTTATAAATACTTTTTCCCATGCTGTGACTTGCCATTTTACCCACTTAATGGTATCTTAAAGTATAGTCCCATTCATCAGCCTTTCCTTTGTGACTGGTACTCTTTTAAGTGGATCCTATTTATGAAACCTTTGCCACCACCAAGGCCATGAAGATATTCTCTTACGATTTCCTCTAGAAGCTTTATTTTTTTATCTTCTACATTTGTTTCTACAATCAATTTGGAATTGATTTTGTATATTCCGTTAGGTAAGGATCGAAGGGCATTATTTTTAGATTCCCAATTGACCCAACTCACTTATTGAAAAGACTATTCCTTCCTCATTGTACTGAACAGTCATTCTGTCATAAATCATGGGACTGCAGATGTATGGATCGCTTCCTGGACTCTCTATTCTATTTATATATTTATAGAATAGAGTCTCTCTCTCTCTCTCTCTCTCTCTCTCTCAATTCTCTATCTGAATTTACCTATACTTACTTCAATTTCATGCTGTTATTATAGCTCTTTAATAAGATTTGATAGCTAGAAGTTTAAATCCATCAGCATTGTTCTTTTCTGTTCTTTTTCTTAGCTATTCTAAGTCCTCTGTACATCCATGTACATTTTCTGATACTTATAAATGACAGCTTTCTAACGTTTATTTCTAATTGTTGCCTCTGCTATATAGAAATACAATTTATATTTGCATTGACAGTATATAGTAACTTTGATAAATTCACTTATTCATTCTAGGAGTTTTTCTGAAGACTATTCTGAATTTTCTATGTCTATGAATAATGAGAGTTTTATTTTTTCCTTTCCCACATTTATACATTTTTTAGCTTCTTCCTTTATTTCACTGGCTAAAAACTTTCATAGGGTATACTTAACATATGATTAGTTGGCTTTTCAATTCAGGGGAAAGGGGAAGTTTTAATTAATGAATGACAGTGTGAAATTCTCTGCTACCAAAATTGCATCCCTATTTTTACTTATATCCTTTGTTATTTTTATTAAATTTATTCTTTGGCATTTTATAATTTTTTCCACTATTGTGAATGGAGTTTTAAAAATTTCCACTTTACATTATTATTTCCAGAAGAAAGACATTCTTAATTTTTATATCCAGCCACTTTACCACGTTCTCCTAGTTCTAATTATTTCTAAAAACTCTTGAGTTTTGGTTTTACGATTATATCATTTACAAATAAATATAATTTTGTCTGTTATTTCTTAATATTTATGTTTACTAATTTGTTCTCTTGCCTTATTGCAATAGCTAAAACTTTCAAAATAATGTTGATTCATGGAAGAGATATTGAGCAGTATTAGTCCTAAAACCTCTACTTAAATTATGAGTGTAATTATAATTAGGAAGCTGCCTAAACATGGTCAGGGTAACTTATGAGACAAATGTCTTATTAAATATTAAAATAAAAAAAGCCACTACATCAAAATCATGAAAGCCAGATTTTAAAATGTTAAGGTAGGTGAAAATGCTAAATTTATCTCACAGCCAAAGTACATCAACATCACAAATAGTTAAGAGAACCTAAATGTGCTTTAGGAAGTCAGAGTTAATATCTTCTCTCCAGAGAGTTCAAGATTTAAAAAAATAAAATTTATGAGATTTCAAATAAAATGATAGCATTAAAAAGGAAAGTATTTCTTTAGTGATATTTCTTGACCTGTATCTGTACAATCTTGATTTACCTGGACAGGTAAAGTGAACCTACATGATTTTTTTTTTTGAGACAGAGTCTCACTTTGTTGCCCGGGCTAGAGTGAGTGCCGTGGCGTCAGCCTAGCTCACAGCAACCTCTAACTCCTGGGCTCAAGCAATCCTCCTGCCTCAGCTTCCCAAGTAGCTGGGACTACAGGCATGCGCCACCATGCCCGGCTAATTTTTTTTCTATATATTTTTAGCTGTCCAATTAATTTATTTCTATTTTTGGTAGAAACGGGGTCTCGCTCTTGCTCAGGCTGGTCTCGAGCTCAAACCATCCGCCCGCCTCGGCCTCCCAGAGTGCTAGGATTACAGGCGTGAGCCACCGCGCCCGGCCTCTACATGTTTTTTTACAAAGTAAACACACCCTGAGACATGGATACTTTAAGGGACTTGCCCAGGCTTCCTTAGCTAGTTAGTGTCAGGGTCAGGATTCACGCCCAGATGAGCTGGCTGTTCAGAACACGTCCTTAGCCGCCTGCTGCACTGCCTGTCCCCAGCACCCAACTATGCTCTGACTCCCTCCCACCATGTGTGTCAACGACTGGCAAGTCCAAGGCTCTCCATGCAATAGCCCGGCTCCCTGCAGCCTGCCCCACTCCCACCTGACTCAGACTCCTGCTCCTCCCATGGGCTCAGTGGCTCTCTGCACACCTATGCTTTTCCAGCTCCAGCTTTTGGAAATTTTATGGATGGTTCTAGGGATTTCATAGGGAACAAGAAGTTTTATATATGTGCGTGTGTGTGTGTGTATATATATATATATATATATATATATATATTGCTTTTGTTTTTGTAAATAGCTTTGAGTTCAAATTGTCTAGGATAAAGTACTAAGGAATCCTGGTTCCATGTCTTAAGTCAGGAAGGGCTTTGTGGAGAGAATGAAAGAAAACAGCTTGGCAGGTAGCAGACTGTGAATATGTTTTAAAGAGCAATATTAAAGAAATGGTGATGATCTTGCCTGCCTAGAGAGGATAAAAGCCTGAAATAGTAGGAAAAGAGGAAAGGAAGTTCATCGAATGGGGACATACTGAAGGGGTTCATTAAAATCTGGCCTGGATTTGAACTTGTTCGGGAAAGTTTTGAAAGCCATTAGAGAGTTACAAGTTGTCAGTTTTTGCCGATGTTACATTTTATATGAATTTCTACATGAAAACTAGATTCTACCATAATGAAGACTTTTATTACTTATGTTCTTTTGTTTCAACAATTTTCCTCGATCAAAGGAAAATCATATCGTCTTTTTAATATCTCTGATTTTTCTCAATCCAATGAGTTTTTACTGAGCAGCTACTCTGGGACCTCTTCTTCCCTCTCTTGGCACAGTGCCAGTGCCTTTCATCAATTCTAAGTGTTCAATGACCAAAGAAAAAGAAAGAGGGTGCTAGATTTTCTCAATTAATTAGGTTTGCCTATTCTTGTCACTGGTAAGTGGGATACTGAACAATCACAAGCTTTGTGATATGGACGGATTTAACTTTGCCTCCTTCCAAAAACTTTAAAGCACAGAGAGCAAGAGCCATGAAAAATAAAATTTAATAGCTTAAAAGAAAGCAAATAGTTGTTTCATCCAGCATTCTCACATATAAGTTTCTCTACCATGTTTTCTATCTCTTCTTAATACATCACCTTTCTCTGAAATGATTTATTGAATTTTTTTCTAGACTGGGGAAAAACATGCATTCCAAAGTAAAAAGGATAATATGATATTAATGCTAGTTTACTTAAGAATCGATATCACGAATGACTGGTGGCCCATCTAATAAAAGTTCCAGATGAGAAGCAACTAGACATATTTGGTTTTACCATATTTTATATGATCAAGAAAATCCCAATACCAGCAATAATAGAGATTATTTTCCTCAAAGTAACAGAAACAGCACCCAACTCTTAGGAGGTGAGAAGGGGTTTTATACAGCTCCATCAAACCACAGAAAATTTCACTTTGCAGAGAACAAGATTATCTTTTCATCACTCTAATTTTTGTGTCAATAAAACTTTAAATATAATAGGAAAGGGTTTTTTTACATAATATGAGATAAAATGGTCATATTGATGAGATGGTAGGAATCTTTTAATATTAAATTTTAAAGAAATAACATCATTATAAAAGGCATTTTGCAGAGAACACGAAAATTGGAAATTAAAGACAAGATGTAGTAGAGAAAGCATGTGTGTAGGAATTGGTTCAAATGTTACATTGTCTAAGAATAGAAGAATAGATTTTCCTTAAATCATCATCACCATCACCACCCTTGCCAACGTCACTTTACAGCAACTGAGCCCCAGCTGTGTATGGCATTTCCTTGAGCTGTTGAGTAGAGTTCACCTTTTAATAAAGCATCATTCTTGCTCAGGCACAAAAAAACCAAAAACATTTCAACAATGTGAGGGGCTCTGTCTCCCTTCTCACATCTAAGTGGATATTTTGAACCAGGGCCTCTTTATTGGAATACAGGAAGAAAGCTCCACAGAAGAAATATCTTGTAGGAGACTATGGCCATTGGAATATATGTTTAAAACTCAATTTTATGTTATGTTTATTGTTTAGAATTGTGGTATAATCAAAAATAAATACTTAGTCTTTGTCCTGGGTTCCTGGCACAGAGCTCCTAAAACAATTGGAATTTATTGTCTTATGCTAAGGAATGGGGAGAATGATTAAATTCAATCACCCTCACCAATAGCTAATGATTTAATCAATCATGCCTATGTAAAGAAACCTCCATAGAAACGCCTATGGACAGGTTTGGGGGAGCTTCCAGAGTGGTGGGTGCTGGGAGGGTGGTGCAACAGGAGAAAGCATGGAAGCTCCACACCTTCCCCCATGCCTTGCCCTATGCATCTCTTCCATCTGGTGTTTCTATGCTATATCTTGTATAATAAACTGGTCATCATAAAGCACTTTCCCAAGTACTGGGAGTTGTTCTATTGAATTATTGAATCTGAGGAGAGAGTTGTGGCAACCCTCGATTTTGTCGTTGGTCGGGCAGAAGTGTGGGTAGTCTGGGCACCCCACTTGTAGCTGGCATCTAAAGTGAGGGCAGTCTTGTGGGAGTGTGGGGCCGATGCTAACTCTGGGTACTTAGTATCAGAATTTTTTTTTTATTTCAAAATATTACCAGGGTACTAATGTTTTTGGTTGCATGGATCGCTTTTGTAATGCTTGAGTCATGGCTATAAGTGTGCCCATCACCCAAACAGTGTTCATTGTACCCGTTAGGTAGGTTTTTGCCCCTCCCTTTCTCCCCCTCCCCCCTGCTTGATTTTCATTGGGTTTTACTTCTCTCTATGCACATTGGTTAGTTCCAATTTAATAGTGAGTACATGTGGTATTTGTTTTTTCATTCCTGAGATATTCACTTAGGATAATGGTCTCCAGTTCCAACCAAATTGTTGCAAAAGGCATTAACTCATCCTTTTTATGACTGAGTAGTACTCCATGGTATACATATACCACATTTTGTTAATCCACTCATGAATTGATGGGCACTTGGGTTGATTCCACATCTTTGCAATTGTCAATTGTGCTGCAATAAACATTCAAATACAGGTGTCTTTTTGATAAAATGACTTCTTTTCCTTTGGCTAGATACCCAGTAGTGGGATTACTGGATCAAA